>NC_135235.1:440967952-441269662 GCF_051348905.1 Ranitomeya variabilis | reverse complement strand
TGGAGATCTCATTCCATCCAAACAATTTTAGACAAACACGTGAAGAAATAATTACAGTACAATACTCATAACATGTAAAAAAAACAACATACTATCAGTTACAGGAAAACAGTCATATCGACCTTGTCATTAAATCCTGATGCACCCTGTGCTCGGGTGCGTAGGATCCACCTAGCTTCTCTTCTAAGTAACATTTTGTGGAGGTACCCTCCTTGAGCAGGTAGATTGATCCTCTCGATCCCAGCAAATCGCAAAACCTCTGGATTACCGCATGGAATTCCTTTAAGTGATTGATCAACCTGAGAACCCCTTTACCTGACTGTATGGAGTTAAAATGTTCTCGGAATCGAATAAAGAGGGGGCGAATAGTTTTGCCAATATAATAAAATCTGCAGGGGCAGAATATGACATATATACTACATAACATGTTTGGCACAAAATAAAATCTTGTACTACCTGTGTAATCCCTCCTATTTGTAATTGTTTGGTGGTCAGATGAAGTGGAGAGAAAGAACAATGGCCACATTTGTGGTTACCCTGTGGAATGTTATTTCTTTTTTTGGGGGGTAAATATATTTTTATTAAAGAGAAGAGAATTTTACAAGAAAAACAGTAGTTGAAAACTACGACAATGATCAAAGTACTTTTTCTTATAATATACAATTCGAGAAGAGTAACACAAAAAATACTCGTTCACAAAGCTTGCATAAATCTTACATAAAAGAAAGAAAAGAAAAAAAAATTAGAGGGAGTAAACCCTCTAGAATGACTACGGTAACTTTAACATATAAGCAATAACTCCTTGCCCCCGCAACAGGCGAGGACTTTCATTACCGTGAATAAAAGAAAGCATACCTAAAATCAGTTCGCCCATGTCCCCTAGAGCGAGACATGCACGCAAATAGTAACATTATAAAAGTAACTGGTAAATCATGGTACAGACCTATCACACCGAGCTGGTGGAAGGTGAACAGCTCACCCAGGGGGGAGATAGAAAGAGGAGGAAATAGAGGGGGGAGCCCAAGTAGGTTGGGCTCAAGAAAAGAAATATAAAATGAGAACACGAAAAGAAGAGTAGCTTAGTAATCGACTGTAGAATAGACAGGTGTATTCAGGTAAACAGGTCAGGGAAACGAGCAGAATCTTTAAATAGAATCCATTCAGTCCAGATACCTAAAAAGGAGGCCCTTGTCTGTGAAAGGTCTGCATCAATTTCCTCCATCCTAAAGATGGTTTCAAATTTTGAAAACCACTCCACAACATCGGGGGGAACCGGGTCTCGCCATCGGCGGGGGATCACCGTCCTAGCAGCCGCTAGGCAAAATTTAAGGATGTCCTTTTTTTGGGATCCCACCGAACCGGGAATCATGGAGAGCAATGCAATCTCCGGAGTACCGGTGATGTGCTTGCCTGTGATCAAACCATAATTTCGGAACACTTGGTCCCAGAATGTTCTAATCAAGGGGCAGCCCCACCAGATATGCAAAAGGGAGCCAATGCCATTTCCACACCTCCAGCAGCAGTTTGAAATTGAGGGAGAAAATTTGTGTAACCTGTCAGGTGTGAGGTACCACCTATATTGCAGTTTATACCCCTTCTCCGAGGCCTCACTGGAACTCGGGAGTTTATGGTTCATCAGGAAGCAACGCTCCCATTCCTCATCCGACAAAGTCCGCCCTAAATCCTTCTCCCAAGCAGACTGGAAATAGAGCCTTGCGTCAGAGTCAGGTGTTGAAAAAATTGAGTAGAGGGAAGAGATTCCCCTGCTCGGGGCGTCTCCATCGGCAAACAACAGTTCCAAGGGAGAGAGTCTACAGTTCGAACCCCTTGGCAAATTCAAAGAGGCCAGGAAGGACCGGACCTGCAAGTACTCCCACCAAAGAAGTTTAGTGGAGGGAGATTGGGTTTGGAGGGAACAGAGGGTGGGAATCTCGCCACGCTGTAAGATATCACCAACCCGTATGTCATCCTCGTATTTCCATCCCATGAAGGCTTTCCTATGAATGCCCGGAGGAAATGCCGGGTTGCAAAAAATAGGTGTAAGAAGGCTGGCCCCAGGAGGAGCGGACCCCTTCACACCACTGCAGTGCCATGCCCTCATAGCCTCTGAGGTTAAGAAGGAAAATCTCCCCCGTTGAAGAGCATATTGCTTTGGGATCCACTGAAGATAATGAAGAGGCAAATCGGACCATTCTTGTTCCAACTCTACCCATTTTTTAAATTTAATTTTATATTTCCAGTCCAAGAGGCGAACTAATATGGCCGCCCTGCAATAGTTTCGGAGGTTGGGTAGACCCACCCCACCAAACTGGCGTGGCCTAGATAAAACCTTGAAACTCACCCTCGGTGTTTTCCCCTTCCAGATAAAACGGGAAATCAAGGACTGTATTTTAATAAAAAAACAATTTATGTGGCCAAATGGGAATCGCCTGAAAGATATAAAGAAATCTCGGCAGGATATCCATCTTAACCCCTTCCTGACATCCGACGTACTATCCCGTCGAGGTGGGGTGGGCCCGTATGACCGCCGACGGGATAGTACGTCATGCCCTTTAATGCGACGCCGCGACTTCAGTCGCGGTGATCGCATTAAAATTCCGATGCCATCTTACCTTATGGAAGATGGCCTCGGCATTTCGGGGTATGGCGCCGCCCCCCCGGCCTCCCGATCGCTGTGATTGGCTGTTCAATTCTGAACAGCGAATCACAGCCTTTCTCACTGTTTCAGCCAATCAGACTGGCTGAAACAGTGAGGTCTAAGGCTAGGATCGAGTACCGATGTACTCGATCCTGGGGCCGGTGCCTGGCAACGCCAGGCACCGGCCAAAACCCCCCGGATTGGCGCGATCGACGATCACATCGATCGCGCCAATCGCAGGGCACAGCGGCGGTATTACCGCGCTGTGCCCTGCTTCTAACTCCGCTCCGGTGCCCTCCTCTGCCTGCTCCTCCTCTGCCTGCTCCTGCTGATTGGCGCGATCGATGTGATCGTCGATCGCGCCAATCACAGGGCACAGCAGCGGTATGACCGCGCTGTGCCCTGATGGTGACCTGCCGGTGACCTGCTGGTCACCTGCCGGTCACTTGCTGGTGACCTGCCGGTAACCTGCCTATGACCGGAGCTGTGAGCTCCGATCATAGGCTGGTGCCTAGCAACACCGGCGTCACCAGGGCCTCCCCTGATTGGTGGGATCGATGTGATCATCGATCCCACCAATCACAGGTCACAGCAGCGGTGTGACCGCTCTGTGACCTGTGTCACCTGTCCCTGACCTGTCTGACCGCTCTTCAGGAATCCTCACACTTGGTGAGGGTTCCTGCAGAGCAGTCACGCTGTCAGATCCCCCTCCTGTGCTGAGACTTGTGGTGCCACAGTAGCCTGTGACACCATAATTCTCACTAAAAAAACAAAAGAAAGAAGACAGAAGAAAGAAGACAGAAGAAAGAAGAGAGACTACAACCGTAAGTGTTGATACCCCGATCCCGGCCCAATCTTTCTTACCCCCCCCATCCCCCATTACCCCCCCCATCCCCCATTACCCCCCCCATCCCCCATTACCCCCCCATCCCCCCTCCACCCTCACTTTGCGCCGCGTCCGTCCGTGCCCAAATTTAGCAGCCGCCGAGCGTTGATTGGTGACGCAGTTCACCGATCAACACTCGTGCTCACTTTTCTCCTCCACATCCCCATCCGCGCACCCCGCCGCTGCGTCTGAACCCGTGCCTTTCGGTTCTTTTTTTTTTTTCACATCCCCGTCCGCGCACCCCGCCGCTGCGTCTGAACCCGTGCCTTTCGGTTCTTTTTTTTTTTCCATATCCCCGTCCCGCACCCCGCCGCTGCGTCTGAACCCGTGCCTTTCGTTTCTTTTTTTTTTTTCACATCCCCGTCCGCGCACCCCGCCGCTGCGTCTGAACCCGTGCCTTTCGTTTCTTTTTTTTTTTTCACATCCCCGTCCGCGCACCCCGCCGCTGCGTCTGAACCCGTGCCTTTCGGTTCTTTTTTTTTTTTCACATCCCCGTCCGCGCACCCCGCCGCTGCGTCTGAACCCGTGCCTTTCGGTTCTTTTTTTTTTTTCCATATCCCCGTCCGCGCACCCCGCCGCTGCGTCTGAACCCGTGCCTTTCGGTTCTTTTTTTTTTTTCCATATCCCCGTCCGCGCACCCCGCCGCTGCGTCTGAACCCGTGCCTTTCGGTTCTTTTTTTTTTTTCCCACATCCCCGTCCACGCACCCCGCCGCTGCGTCTGAACCCGTGCCTTTCGGTTCTTTTTTTTTTTCACATCCCCATTCACACACCCAGCAGGCGCCGAATTTTGATAAGTGACGCAGTTCACTTATCAGAGCTAGGGCCTGCTGTTTTAGACTTTTCCTTTCATAGGTATTTTTTTTCCCTATTTGCTTTTTTTCTTTTACTTTTCAGAAGTTTGCACCAAACACTATCCCCCCCCCACACGTACACAGTTCCAATAAATTGCACCCAAGCACCATACTCACACAAAAAATGTCCCGTTCATCCCGTTCGTCCCAGCAGCGCTATTCAGCAGAGGAGGCATATTCTTTTCTTGCCTCCGACACTGATAGCGAGGGGGAGGATCCCACATTCCTTTACTCTTCAGATTCTTCATCCTCTTCCTCCTCCTCCTCCTCCTCCTCATCTTCCTCCTCGGGTCCTGCGGAACCGCCTCGCAGACGCCCCAGGAGAGAAGATGACGCAGCACCCACTCCTGAAGATGAACCAGCGCGCCCTTCTTCGGACCCCATATGGACCTCGCCCCCCGAAAATTACGAGCCACTGATTCCTGATTTTGTGGCAGAATCAGGAATCAGGTTTGACACCACCGGCCTCACAGAAATAGACTTTTTCAAAGTCTTTTTCTCTGAGGATTTTGTTAACCTCATGGTGGAGCAAACTAATTTATATGCTTGGCAATTTTTGGAGCAAAACCCCGGTTCATCATTTTCTAACTGGTCTCCTGTAGACGCAGTTGAAATGATGCAGTTTTGGGGCCTGGTCCTCCACATGGGGATCCTGAAGAAGCCAGAACTTCGGCAATATTGGAGTGTGGATATTTTATATAACACTCCAGTGTGCCGAATGGTCATGGCTCGGACGCGTTTTGAGGCCATCCACAAATTCCTGCATTATTCCGATAATGCACAGTGTCCCGCACGAGATGACCCCAATTTTGACCGTCTATTCAAAGTTCGGCCGGTCATCGAACACTTCAGCAAAAAGTTTGCTGAAGTGTACGTGCCCAAAAGGGACATCTGTGTGGATGAGTCCTTGGTTCATTTTAAGGGGCGGCTCAGATTCCGTCAATACCTGCCCAGCAAAAGGGCCAGGTACGGAATCAAACTCTACAAGCTGTGTGAGAGTACCTCAGGGTACACCCACAGCTTTAGAGTTTACGAAGGGAAGGACAGCAGGATTGAACCACCTGAGTGTCCCCCTGTCTTGGGAGTGAGTGGGAAAATAGTGTGGGATTTGGTGCACCCACTGCTGGATAAAGGTTATCACCTCTACACTGATAACTTTTATTCCAGCATCCCACTCTACAAATCCCTCTCTGCGCGAGGTACCGCAGCCTGCGGTACTGTCCGCAAAAATCAGAGAGGCCTCCCGAAGACGCTACTTGGGCAGATGCTCAGAAAAGGTGAGAGCAAAGCCCAATGTAGCGACCACCTGCTGGTGGTCAAGTACAAGGACAAGAGGGATGTCCTTCTGTTGACCACCATACACGGTGATGGCAGCGCCCTCAGCACTGTACGGGGTACCTCTACACAGGTCAGCAAACCTGACTGTGTACTGGGGTACAACAAAAACATGGGGGGCGTTGATCTCTCCGATCAACTCCTCCAACCGTACAGTGCTTTGAGGAAGGCCAAGGTGTGGTACAAAAAGCTGTCGGTGTACATCGTACAAATGGCAATGCTTAACGCTTTCCTGCTGTCACGATGTGCACGCCACACCGATACGACGTACCTTCAGTTCCAGGAGGTAGTGATTAAGGCCCTGATGTTTGGCACGAGGGAAGGAGCGGGCCCCAGTACTTCCGGAACTGAGGGTGCTCGTATTGTACCAGGTCAGCATTTTCCGGGGGTGGTCCCGCCAACTGGTAGAAAAGGTAAGCTGCAAAAAAGGTGCCGAGCGTGCTACAAACGAGGAGTACGCAAGGACACCATCTATCAATGCGACACCTGCCCCGACAAACCTGGCCTGTGTATGAAGGACTGCTTCAAATTGTACCACACCTCCATGCACTACTAATTAGGAACCAGTAGATTAGTTCCAAAGAGGGGGCGCATCTAAGTAAGTTCCATGGGCGTCTAGGTTCCAAAATGATGTCACTTGTGGGTTTTTTTTACTGTTTAGGCACATCAGGGGCTCTGCAAACGGAACATGACGCCCTCAGAACCAGTCCATCAAAGTCTGCATTCCAAATCGTCACTGCTTCCCTTCTGAGTCCCGAAGTGCCCAAACAGTTTTTTCCCACATATGGGGTACCAGCGTACTCAGAACAAAATGGACAGCAACTTTTGGGGTCCAATTTCTCTTGTTACCCTTGGGAAAATAAAAAATTGGGGACTAAACAATCATGTTTGTAGAAAAAATAGGATTTTTTATTTTCACACCCGGGCGTTATAAACTTTCGTGAAGCACTTGGGGGATAAAAGTGCTCACGACACATCTAGATAAGTTCCTTAGGGGGTCTAGTTTCCAAAATGGGGTCACTTATGGGGGGTTTCCACTGTTTAGGCACATCAGGGGCTCACCAAATGGAACATGATGCCCGCAGACAATTCCATCAAAGTCTGCATTCCAAAACGTCACTACTTCTCTTCCGAGCCCCGAAGTGTGCCCAAACAGTAGTTTTCTCCCACATATGTGGTACCAGCGTACCCAGGACAAATTGGACAACAACTTCTGGGGTCCAATTTCTCCTGTTACCCTTGGGAAAATAAAAAATCCTATTTTTTCCCCACAAAAATGATCTTTCAGTCCCCAATTTTTTATTTTCACGCCCAGGCGTTATAAACTTTCGTGAAGCACTTGGGGGATAAAAGTGCTCACGACACATCTAGATAAGTTCCTTAGGGGGTCTAGTTTCCAAAATGGGGTCACTTATGGGGGGTTTCCACTGTTTAGGCACATCAGGGGCTCACCAAATGGAACATGATGCCCGCAGACAATTCCATCAAAGTCTGCATTCCAAAACGTCACTACTTCTCTTCCGAGCCCCGAAGTGTGCCCAAACAGTAGTTTTCTCCCACATATGTGGTACCAGCGTACCCAGGACAAATTGGACAACAACTTCTGGGGTCCAATTTCTCCTGTTACCCTTGGGAAAATAAAAAATCCTATTTTTTCCCCACAAAAATGATCTTTCAGTCCCCAATTTTTTATTTTCACGCCCAGGCGTTATAAACTTTCGTGAAGCACTTGGGGGATAAAAGTGCTCACGACACATCTAGATAAGTTCCTTACGGGGTCTAGTTTCCAAAATGGGGTCACTTATGGGGGGTTTCCACTGTTTAGGCACATCAGGGGCTCGCCAAACACGACATGGCCTCCGATCTCAATTCCAGCCAATTTTAGCTTGAAAATGTCAAAGGGCGCTCCTTTCCTTCTGAGCCCTGCCATGCGCCCAAACAGTGGTTCCCCCCCACATATGGGGTATCAGCGTACTCAGGACAAATTGGACAACAACATTTGGGGTCCAATTTCTCCTGCTACCCTTGAGAAAATAAAAAATTGGGGACTAAACGATCATGTTTGTAGAAAAAATAGGATTTTTTATTTTCACACCCGGGCGTTATAAACTTTCGTGAAGCACTTGGGGGATAAAAGTGCTCACGACACATCTAGATAAGTTCCTTACGGGGTCTAGTTTCCAAAATGGGGTCACTTATGGGGGGTTTCCACTGTTTAGGCACATCAGGGGCTCGCCAAACACGACATGGCCTCCGATCTCAATTCCAGCCAATTTTAGCTTGAAAATGTCAAAGGGCGCTCCTTTCCTTCTGAGCCCTGCCATGCGCCCAAACAGTGGTTCCCCCCACATATGGGGTATCAGCGTACTCAGGACAAATTGGACAACAACATTTGGGGTCCAATTTCTCCTGCTACCCTTGAGAAAATAAAAAATTGGGGACTAAACGATCATGTTTGTAGAAAAAATAGGATTTTTTATTTTCACACCCGGGCGTTATAAACTTTCATGAAGCACTTGGGGGATAAAAGTGCTCACGACACATCTAGATAAGTTCCTTAGGGGGTCTAGTTTCCAAAATGGGGTCACTTATGGGGGGTTTCCACTGTTTAGGCACATCAGGGGCTCGCCAAACACGACATGGCCTCCGATCTCAATTCCAGCCAATTTTAGCTTGAAAATGTCAAACGACGCTCCTTTCCTTCTGAGCTCTGCCGTGCGCCCAAAAAGTGGTTCTCCCTCACATGTGGGGTATCAGCGTACTCAGGACAAATTGGGCAACAACTTTTAAGGTCCATTTTCTCTTTTTACCCTTGGGAAATTAAAAAAATTATTGCTGAAAGATCATTTTTGTGACTAAAAAGTAAAATGTTCATTTTTTCCTTCCATGTTGCTTCTGCTGCTGTGAAACACCTGAAGGGTTAATAAACTTCTTGAATGTGGTTTTGAGCACCTTGAGGGGTGCAGTTTTCAGAATGGTGTCACTTTTTGGTATTTTCTGCCATATAGACCCCTCAAAATGACTTCAAATGTGAGGTGGTCCCTAAAAAAATGGTTTTGTAAATTTTGTTGTAAAAATGAGAAATTGCTGTTCAACTTTTAACCCTTATAACTTCCTAAAAAAGAAAAATTTTGTTTCCAAAATTGCGCTGATGTAAAGTAGACATGTGGGAAATGTTATTTAGTAACTATTTTGTGTCACATAACTCTCTGGTTTAACAGAATAAAAATTCAAAGTTGGAAAATTGCGAAATTTTCAAAATTTTCGCCAATTTTCCTTTTTTTTCACAAATAAACGCAAGTGATATCGAAGAAATTTTACCACTATCATGAAGTACAATATGTTACAAGAAAACAATGTCAGAATCGCTAAGATCCGTTGAAGCGTTTTGGAGTTATAACCTCATAAAGAGACAGTGGTCAGAAATGTAAAAATTGGCCCGGTCATTAACGTGCAAACCACCCTTGGGGGTGAAGGGGTTAATCACCTGAATCCTACCGAGCCACGACAGCCTCAATGGGCCGTAAGACTCCAGAAGGGATCCCACCCTGTTCAAAATGACCTGATGGTTCAAAGAAAATAATTGAAGAGGATCCGAGGTGAGGTTCACCCCGAGATATGAAATCTGATCCTGTTGCCATCTAAAGGGGAAGGCCCGCTTCAAGGAAGCCACCACGGAAGAAGATAGAGAAATGTTTAGGACCTCAGTTTTGGAGTAATTAATCTTGAAGTTACTTAAATCCCCGAAGGATTCAAATTCCTTCATAAGCACTGGAAAAGAGACGACTGGGTTAGAGATGAAGAGGAGGATGTCGTCGGCAAATAGGGCCGTTTTATGGTTAGAGTTTCCAACCTGAATCCCTGAGATACTGTCATTAACTCGGATAGCCTTAGCCAAATGCTCAATAACTAAAACATATAGTAGGGGCGACAACAGGCAGCCTTGTCTAGTACCGTTCTGAATATAAAAACGATCGGACAAAGATCCATTAACTCTAACACGAGCTGAGGGTTTTGAATATAATGACATAATTTTCCCCAGGAAATTGGATTGTAAGCCAATATGGGTCAGAGTCTCCCGTAGAAAGTCCCAATGGACTCTATCAAAGGCCTTTTCCGCGTCAATCGACAGAAGACAAAGAGGGGACTTTTGCATCTTGGTCCTCTCAATAAGGTGAAGAGACCTGATAATGCTGTTCCGCGCCTCCCGGCCCTTGACAAAGCCCACCTGATCAAGGTCGATAATAGATGGGAGAAGTCCCGACAATCTGTCAGCCAATACCTTGGCAAATAATTTTACATCGACGTTGATCAGGGAGATTGGCCTATAACTCCTGGCCAGCAGGGGATCTTTATTAGGCTTTGGCAGAACAGAAATATGAGCCTCTAGGGAATGGGGGGTAAAGCTATTCTCCTCAGAAATCGCATTAAAGGTGAGGACCATTTGGGGAAGCAAGTCAGATAGAAGGGATTTATAGAATAAGGGAGTGAACCCATCCGGCCCAGGACATTTAGAGGTGGACGTGGATTTAACAGCTTCTGACAGCTCCTCAGGGGTTACGTCCTTTTCCAGGACCGCCAAATCCGCCTCAGGGAGGGACGGGACCTTGATCCTATTCATATAAGATTTAATTTTATTTTTCAACGTGGTGGGATCCAAGTCAGCGAACCTGCCCCTAATGTTGTACAGGGATTTATAGAACTTTTGAAAGACCTCTAGGATCTCCTCATTACTATGGACCAGTTGGCCCTTATCATTTTTGAGTGATGAGATAAGGGTGGGACCCGATCTGGGATGAAGCAGTCGTGCTAGAGGGCGCCCACAAACATTAGCTCTTTTGTAGAAAAACCCTTTAGTTCTTTCCTTGTCACCCATAAACCGTCTATCCAGCAGGCCTTTAAGTTCAAGCCTTTTTGTAGTGAGCTCGACCAAAGTCTCAGAGGACCTCGAATTCTTATGCCTGCTTTCCAGGGTCTGAATTTGTGACAGCAAAGCGTCTATTTCCTCAGTCTGAAATTTTTTGATTCTAGCCCCATGTTTGATTAAGGTGCCTCTCATGATGCACTTCAGTGCTTCCCATTTAATTGCCTGAGGTGTGGGATCTGACGCATGAGTATGGGCGAACGCTGCAATGTCAGATTTCAAATCACTCAAACAGGTGGTGTCTCGTAAAAGGTTGCCATTCAATTTCCATGAAAATTTTTTCATAGCCAGCCCGGGTATCTCCAAGGATAGAAAAATAGGGCAATGATCCGATTGAACCATATTACCAATCTTGGCATCAGGCCTCCAAGATAAGACCCCCCTGCTGACCAGAAAAAGGTCAATTCTGCTGTAGGAGTTATGTGGAGTAGAATAAAAAGTATAATCCTTACCTCTAGGATTGAGGATTCTCCAAACATCTATCAGATGTAGTTTAAGTAAGAATTTTTGTAGGGCTCTCACCTTTCTCGATGGGACCGCCCCCCGACCAGAGGGAATGTTATTTCTTAACCAATTTTTAGATTCAGTTTTAATCCGATTGTGTACCAATAAATCCTTCCTATTGGTAACCAATGGGCCCCTTGCCACTATAT
The DNA here is from genome assembly GCF_051348905.1 of Ranitomeya variabilis. Classification (NCBI taxonomy): domain Eukaryota; kingdom Metazoa; phylum Chordata; class Amphibia; order Anura; family Dendrobatidae; genus Ranitomeya; species Ranitomeya variabilis. The sequence continues at coordinate 441,258,374 of NC_135235.1, read as the reverse complement.
CAGAAATCCCTTCCTCTTTTTCTAGGAGATGTTCAAAAGCTAGTAAGGAAAATCAGGTTGCAAAAGGCAGGAGATTTATATTCAGTTTTGAGTATGACCCTATGGATAGACAAATTAGAACAGCAATCAATAAAAATTGGCCTCATATATCACGAGAAAACATTCTGAGAATCAGTGGGATCAGCTGAAGGGTTCCAGAGTTATTACAGCATAAAATGATAATGGTCAGAATTGTAAAATTTGGCCTGGTCATGAAGGCTTAAACTTCTTGGTAGGGTGACCTTGTGGATGGGTTTAAGAGTAAAGTGTCAGTCTTTGCTGATGACAGAAAACTATGTAGGATATTAAAAACTGAGAATCACAGTATAATATTACAAAATAATCTGGATAAGATGTCTGCATGGGCAAACACGTGGCGGATGAGTTTAATGTTAATAAATGTAAAGTAATGCCAGAGTAATCCGAATGCTGCATATATCTTAAATGGAAATTGGGCATAGTGGTTACAAGTAAACTAAGCAGCAGAACTCCATGTCAGGCAGCAGCTGCAAAAGCAAAGAAGATTTTAGGGAGAGATAAAATACCATAATCCAAATGTATTATTACAAATCACTGGTGATGCCACGTCTAGAATATGGGATCCACTTTTGGGCTCCACATTATAAAAAACATATTGGTAAGTTAGTGTCAGTTCAAAGAGGTCAAACAGATTATTACAAGGGATGGAAGGACTCTCATATGATGAGAGGTTGGGAAAGTTGGGCTGTGGGGTCAATACAAAGAACTTGCATATGATATTCCTTACACAGGACCAAGGGACATGAGAATAAATGTACTATTATTATTATTATTATTATTACAAAAGACATACAGCAAGTTGGAGAAAAACAGGCTGCAAAGCTATAAGGATAATGAAAATGAAATAAATTAATCAATTAAACTGAAAAATATATCATCAATTAAACCACTAGACCATTAAATCAAATAACGGTTCAGTCCTTAATTGACTCGAGCGATCGGTCAGTCCATTTACAAATAATCATAAAACCTCAGCTAGAGAGCTAGCCTTTACCTCCCTTCAACAAAGCAATACGACAGAATAGAACATAGAAAAATGGGGGTGGGATGTGACAAAACATTCAATTTTCTTGACAGGTATGCACAAAGATCCTGGAGCAAGGGTTATATATGTTCAGGAGATACCCTCCTTCCTGAGACATCCTGCAATCAGGAAATGGTTCTTTACTAGTGATGAGCGAATATACTTGTTACTCGAGATTTCGCGATCATGCTCGGGGGTCCTCCGAGTATTTTTTAGTGCTCGGAGATTTAGTTTTTCTTGCCGCAGCTGAATGATTTACATCTGTTAGCCAGCTTGATTGCATGTGGGGATTCCCTAGCAACCAGGCAACCCCCACATGTACTTGTATCGCCCCCACTGTCGCAGGGCCGAGGGGTACCCGGTACCGGGCCTCTGAGTCTCTGTTCTGGGGTTGTCACGGTGGCTAGACCCGGTCCGTGACCCTGCTGAGGGGCGTACAATGATAGGTGGAGGGAATGGTGATGATGTTGTGGTGGTGCGGTGCAGTAAATAACGAGGACACCAGGTTGCAGTCTCTTTACCTCTTTACTGAAGGCTTCAGGGTCCTCAATCCGGAATACGGTTAACCGGGCTGCGCAAGCCTGGTCGGTCCGATGGCACATCCAGAGTTCCCTTTGCAGGTGGAAATCTGTGCCTACCTGCTAGCGCTTGTGTGTTGTAGTCCTTCCCTGCTGAGCACCACGGGATAGTCCTCACAACTGTTGTGTCTGTTTCTCGTGTTCCCTCACAACTCGATTCTGATGTTCTTCCACGTCCCCCAGATCTTATGGTTAGGACGCACCCATATGACGGGGAGGCTCGGAGCTCTTCCAGGACTCTAGCGTCGCCCCACTCCTGTTGTTACCCCCCTGTGTCTTCCTAGGTCAATTGGGTGAGACAGCCCGCCTATAACTGACTGTCCTGCCGTAGGTTTGAAGTTTGGCTTGGAGCTCTATACTTCCTCGGCGTTCCGGCCACCGGTCATGCGCCTCAATAGGATGTTGCCTCGTCTTACAGCACGACTCCTACTGGTATTCTCCTTGTTGCGTTGATCTCGTTTCTCACTCAGCACAATATACCTCGCTTCTTGTCCTTTCTTAGGGTACCGCCGCTATATCGTGCAGGCGCGGTCCCGTAACGTTTTCTCTGGTTGCTAGGCCTCTGTCAGGATCCCACCCCTGACAGGGACCCCTCTGAATCTTCCCCTACAACACCCTCTGCCACAAGGTGTTGCCTGGTTCCAACCCAGTCAGCTTTCTGACCTAACTTCCTGCCTAACCCCCAGTTTTACCAGATTGTGAGGAGTGGCCTAATAAATAGAACCCTTAGCTCCCCATGGAGGCCAGACTGTGAAATGTATTGGTGTCTGTGATACCTGGTCAGATGAACTCCTTCAGTGCCATTAGACGTACCATAGCCCCCCTTAGTGGCGGAGCTACAGTACTGCAACGACCAGGACTCTGGGGCGCTGCACTCCCCCCGGTTAAATCCAGTACTCCTGGACTGGGAAGAAAACAACAATACATGTCAGCAAAAAGACATACAATTTTGAGAATGCAAGTACAAGTAAACTTTTTAACAGAGCTTCCCTTTACGGGAGGTGAGGACACTTGAACGTTACAAACATGGTTAAATACTTTAAATAACTTACCATAAATACTTTTCTTACCCAACCGGGTATTCTACTAAGTGCAAAATCTTTGAACAATAATTTAACATTGCCTTTAAGGACGTACTCGCTGGATCCACTAAAGACCTTCTTATAAAACATTATAAGGCTAATCAACTTTTATGCATTCTCCTTCTTTACATTGGCAGGACCGCCTGTCCTAACTGCTCCAGACCTACTGCCTCTCCTTTCTGTTACAGGACCGCCCCTTTCTGCCCGGGCCTACTGTCTTTCCACTACTATACACAGTATAGAACATATCATCCATCTTTCAGTTCAGGATTACTGAGCCATCTCTGTATGGCTCCTAAGAGGACTCACCACTAACCCCTACGGGTTCACTTCCTGTCCTCATTTTCTAGCACATTATTAAACATTTTCTATTAAATAAAACATTAAACTTCCTTCATTACTTTCTTACTGACATGTATGCAGGACGCTATGTCTACCCCTACGGGTCTGCTGCATCTTTCTTCTAGCTTTCACCTTTACAGGACGTTATTTCAGAGCACATTACCAACATTTCTTACAATCAACTAGTCGGTTACATTTAACTTCTTCTTTCAAAACATTATTGCCATTTAACCATCTTAAGGCAACACTGTTCATAAGTGCAATATGTGAACATTCCCTTTAAGAGGGAACAAAGTCTCTATGTGGTAGTGCAACTTCTCAAGCTGCAAGTCTGTTCGCAGCAAGGACTCCGGTGCTGGTTCCGAGACCAGTGTCTTCGCAAAGAGTCCTTTTCTTTTTTAAAACCAGTAGAGAGCACCTTTAAGAAGGTGCAAACTATTTACAACATCAGTTTTTGAATCATTCACCGTCCATGATTCAGCAGTCTCTTGATAACTGAAGCAACAAGTAGAAAACAAACAAAAGGCAATAGGGATCCCGGGTCAACAAAGGGATCCCTTTAAGAGTTAACCCTGGACTGGTTTTAGCAGCAAAACAGCAGAGAAAACAATGAACTATTTACAATGCAGAGTGTGAGTATAGTTACTTGAACCACTCAGGAGGCAGCACCGGCGGAGGCAACCCCCTAGGGTATTGCGCACCGCCTGGTACTGCGTAAGGGGAAGTGTTGTCCCATCTGGGGGTCTGCGTACCCACTGTCTTCAGTTCTGGAGCAGCAGGAACACCACCCACCTGAAGAGGTTCCTCCTTGGCCACGAGGGTGGTTGAGGTGACAATGCTGCATGTCGTGGTCTTGACCATAGTGCACGTTGGAGTGACCTCGGTGGTCCTGGTGATGACCATGGGCTGACCACAAGGGGGCACCTTTGCTACAGGGGTCAGCTTCACTGGCACCTTAATCGGGGATGTCACAGGGTTCTGCCTCTTGCGGACATTCAGGGCAAACCACCCCTTTTCCCCAAAGTGCCTGGTGTAGCTAACTTCGTCCCCCGGGTAGAGATCCCGGTCTGGGTGGCCCTCTCTGAGATGAGACTCCACATCCCTTCGGTTGACAAACACCTCCGCATACAGGCCTGGCTCTTTAATGAAGCCCCAGCCTCCGCGGAGCTTGAAGGTGGTAATGGTGCCCTGCCTGCGCCGGGCCTGGTGAGCGGCGGGGTCCTTGCGGGCCCGGTCCTTGACCGCCAGGTCTTTTTGATGGTGGGCCTCCAGCCCGGCCTGGTACTCCTTTTCCTTTTCCTCCCACTGCTGTTCCAGCTGGGTCTGGTATTCCTCCCAGCTCAGAGCCTGCACCATCTCCCCTTCCCGTGTCTTCACCCCGGGGAACCCCATGAGGTTGGATCCTGGGTTCACCCAGCGGCATACCGTGCGCTCTGCATGGGCTTCACACAGCAGGGTAGTTGGCAGAATCGGGGCTTTCAGGAGGTGCTTCATACCCGTTGTCTCCTCCTATGGTAACAGGCGCTGGAGTCTATGGGTCCCGGGGGGAGGGGGTGCCGCAACGGGGCCTACTAGCAAACCCTCTGCCAGCGGGACCGGGTCGGCGAACTCACCGGCCAATGCAGGCTCCTCCTCCGCGGCGGGTTCCGCTGGCGGTGTCGGCGAGGGCCTCAGCAGCAACTCCGGTAGCGGTACAAGATCCGATGCCAGAGGACTTCCTTCCGGCACTACCTGGTGCTGAGCCTGGGCCTTCACATTCAGCTGAAGGAGCTGGTGGATCAAGTCTCCCATCTCAGCCTGCAAGAGATCAGCGCTGTCCGTGGAGAATTGGCTGCGGTACTCGCCCGGGTAGTTGGGGGAGACTTCTGTTTCAACCCCACATTCGGGTTCCGAGCTGCTGGCCATGGCGTCCTCCACGTGGGTCGCTTCCTGATCCTTTTCCCGCTCTCTCCTTCGTGGGCGGTTTCGTTTTCTCTGTCTCCGCCCGCCATTGAGAATCAGGAGGCGGATCTCGGCTGCTGACGGACACGTCCTCACAGTGCAGAAATATTTAGACTGGGCGGCCATTGTCTTTCGCGCTCTTCAGCTGGTCCACGCCTACTCCACACCCCTCTTCTTCTCCTGCGCTCTCCTCAGCGCTGCAATGGCGGCGGATTTTGGCGGCAAGTGGCAATATACAGTCTTTGCAATAAATCACAGTCCAAGTATAATAAATCACAGTTCCAAGGCACACATGACCTGATTCTTCAGGCTTAAGTAGATCCTGTTCGTGACGCCAAGTTGTATCGCCCCCACTGTCGCAGGGCCGAGGGGTACCCGGTACCGGGCCTCTGAGTCTCTGTTCTGGGGTTGTCACGGTGGCTAGACCCGGTCCGTGACCCTGCTGAGGGGCGTACAATGATAGGTGGAGGGAATGGTGATGATGTTGTGGTGGTGCGGTGCAGTAAATAACGAGGACACCAGGTTGCAGTCTCTTTACCTCTTTACTGAAGGCTTCAGGGTCCTCAATCCGGAATACGGTTAACCGGGCTGCGCAAGCCTGGTCGGTCCGATGGCACATCCAGAGTTCCCTTTGCAGGTGGAAATCTGTGCCTACCTGCTAGCGCTTGTGTGTTGTAGTCCTTCCCTGCTGAGCACCACGGGATAGTCCTCACAACTGTTGTGTCTGTTTCTCGTGTTCCCTCACAACTCGATTCTGATGTTCTTCCACGTCCCCCAGATCTTATGGTTAGGACGCACCCGTATGACGGGGAGGCTCGGAGCTCTTCCGGGACTCTAGCGTCGCCCCACTCCTGTTGTTACCCCCCTGTGTCTTCCTAGGTCAATTGGGTGAGACAGCCCGCCTATAACTGACTGTCCTGCCGTAGGTTTGAAGTTTGGCTTGGAGCTCTATACTTCCTCGGCGTTCCGGCCACCGGTTATGCGCCTCAATAGAATGTTGCCTCGTCTTACAGCACGACTCCTACTGGTATTCTCCTTGTTGCGTTGATCTCGTTTCTCACTCAGCACAATATACCTCGCTTCTTGTCCTTTCTTAGGGTACCGCCGCTATATCGTGCAGGCGCGGTCCCGTAACGTTCTCTCTGGTTGCTAGGCCTCTGTCAGGATCCCACCCCTGACAGGGACCCCTCTGAATCTTCCCCTACAACACCCTCTGCCACAAGGTGTTGCCTGGTTCCAACCCAGTCAGCTTTCTGACCTAACTTCCTGCCTAACCCCCAGTTTTACCAGATTGTGAGGAGTGGCCTAATAAATAGAACCCTTAGCTCCCCCTGGAGGCCAGACTGTGAAATGTATTGGTGTCTGTGATACCTGGTCAGATGAACTCCTTCAGTGCCATCAGACGTACCATAGCCCCCCTTAGTGGCGGAGCTACAGTACTGCAACGACCAGGACTCTGGGGCGCTGCATACTTATGCTGGCTGAGGCTTCTTTCATACTAGCGTCGGCACGGGGCTGTCGCTATTCAGCGTGCCGACGCGCCTTGTGAAAGTGATGCCCGACGTGGGCAGCGGAAGCAGTCTTACGAAGCTTCCGCTGCCCCATTGTAAGGTCCGGGGAGGAGGGGGCGGACACGACGCGCAAAAAAAGTTACACGACGGTTGCGATGTGTGGCCATACGTCGCAATGCTTCACTAATGTAAATCTATGGGGAAAACGCATCCTGCGGACAACTTTGCAGGATGCGTTTTTTCTCCTAAACGATGCATTGCGACGTACAGCAAACAACGCTAGTGTGAAAGTAGCCTAACAGATGTAAATCATTCAGCTGCAGCAAGAAAAACTAAATCTCCGAGCACTAAAAAATACTCGGAGGACCCCCGAGCGTGCTCGGGAAATTTCGAGTAACGAGTATATTCGCTCATCACTATTCTTTACAGTTAGAGCAGTGAGACTGTGAAATGTCCTACCACAAATGGCAGACACTATAACAGCTTTTAAAAAAGAACAGGATGCTTTTCTTACAACAAATGGCATTGTCGGATATAAATAATCAAGCAATAAAGAATGTATAACTGGTGGAGAAAGGTTGAACTTCATGGACCTAGGCCGTTTCCCAACCTACCGTATTTTCCGGCATATAAGACGACTTTTTAACCCCTGAAAATCGTCTTAAAAGTCGGGGGTCGTCTTGTACGCCGGGTATCGTCTTGTACGCCGGGTGTATATGGTGGGTGGGTGGGGGGGAGTGGTCCCGATGACGAAGAGGGGGCGTCTCACAGGAAAGTGTGAGTGGAGTATGCCCCATTGCCTCATTGTAGCTGCAGCGTCAGCGTGGGGTGCTGGGGAGCGGCGGCGGCTGCTCTTTGTGCCGCGTGGGTGCTGTGGGGAGGTGGCTCCTCTTCGTGCAGCGTCCGGGCTCTGTGCTGTGGGGTGCCGCCGCATCTTAGTGCAGAGTCGGGGCTCCTCCGGCATCTCCTCAAAGCCCAGAGGCACCGGCAGCTTCATTGCTGCGATGCGGTGGCCTCCGGGAAAATGGCCGCTGGGGGCGGCGCATGCTCAGATTCAGATCTTGTCCCGAGATCTCGGGAGACTAGGTCTGAATCTGAGCATGCGCCGCCCCCAGCGGCCATTTTCCCGGAGGCCACTGCATCGCAGCAATGGAGCTGCCGGTGCCTCCAGGCTTTGAGGAGATGCCGGAGGAGCCCCGACTGACTCTGCATGAAGATACGCCGCCGCCCCACAGCACAGAGCCCCGACGCTGCACGAAGAGGAGCCGCCACCCCACAGCACCCACGCGGCACAGAGAGGAGCAGCCGCCACCGCTCCCCAGCACCCCACGCTGACGCTGCAGCTACAATGAGGTAATGGGGCATACTCCACTCACACTTTCCTGTGAGACGCCCCCTCTTCGTCATCGGGACCACTCCCCCCCCCAAAAGGCACATTAGTCACCGGCCCTATAAGACGACATACAGCGTATAAGACCACCCCTGACTTTTAACCCCTTTCTGACATCTGACGTACTATCCCGTCGAGGTGGGGTGGGCCCGTATGACCACCGACGGGATAGTACGTCATACGCGATCGGCCGCGCTCACGGGGGGAGTGCGGCCGATCGCGGCCGGGTGTCAGCTGCATATCGCAGCTGACATCCGGCACTATGTGCCAGGAGCGGTCACGGACCGCCCCCGGCACATTAACCCTCGGCACACCGCGATCAAACATGATCGCGGTGTGCCGGCGGTATAGGAAAGCATCGCGCAGGGAGGGGGCTCCCTGCGGGCTTCCCTGAGACCCCCGGAGCAACGCGATGTGATCGCGTTGCCCCGAGGGTCTCCTACCTCCCTCCTCGCTGCAGGTCCCGGATCCAAGATGGCCGCGGCATCCGGGTCCTGCAGGGAGGGAGGTGGCTTACCGAGTGCCTGCTCAGAGCAGGCGCTGGTAAGCCTGCAGCCCTGCACAGCAGATCGCAGATCTGACAGAGTGCTGTGCACACTGTCAGATCACTGATCTGTAATGTCCCCCCCTGGGACAAAGTAAAAAAGTAGAAAAAAAAATTTTCCACATGTGTAAAAAAATAAATAAAAAATAAATTCCTAAATAAAGAAAAAAATATATATATTATTCCCATAAATACATTTCTTTATCTAAATAATAAAAAAAAAACAATAAAAGTACACATATTTAGTATTGCCGCGTCCGTAACGACCCAACCTATAAAACTGCCCCACTAGTTAACCCCTTCAGTAAACACCGTGAGAAAAAAAAAAAACGAGGCAAAAAACAACGCTTTATTACCATACAGCCGAACAAAAAGTGGAATAACATGCGATCAAAAAGACGAATATAAATAACCATGGTACCGCTGAAAACGTCATCTTGTCCCGCAAAAAACGAGCTGCCATACAGCATCATCAGCAAAAAAATAAAAAAGTTATAGTCCTGAGAATAAAGCGATACCAAAATAATTATTTTTTCTATAAAATAGCTTTTATCGTATAAAAGCGCCAAAACATAAAAAAATGATATAAATGAGGTATCGCTGTAATCGTACTGACCTGAAGAATAAAACTGCTTTATCAATTTTACCAAACGCGGAACGGTATAAACGCCTCCCCCAAAAGAAATTCATGAATAGCTGGTTTTTGATCATTCTGCCTCACAAAAATCGGAATAAAAAGCGATTAAAAAATGTCATGTGCCCGAAAATGTTACCAATAAAAACGTCAACTCGTCCCGCAAAAAACAAGATCTCACATGACTCTGTGGACTCAAATATGGAAAAATTATAGCTCTCAAAATGTGGTAACGCAAAAAATATTTTTTGCAATAAAAAGCGTCTTTCAGTGTGTGACGGCTGCCAATCATAAAAATCCGCTAAATAACCCGCTATAAAAGTAAATCAAACCCCCCTTCATCACCCCCTTAGTTAGGGAAAAAATAAAAATAAAAAAAATGTATTTATTTCCATTTTCCCATTAGGGTTAGGGCTAGGGTTAGGGTTAGGGCTAGGGTTAGGGCTAGGGTTACGGCTAGGGTTAGGGCTAGGGTTATTGCTAGGGTTAGGGCTAGGGTTAGGGTTATTGCTAGGGTTAGGGTTAGGGCTAGGGTTAGGGCTAGGGTTATTGCTAGGGTTAGGGCTAGGGTTAGGGTTAGGGTTATTGCTAGGGTTAGGGTTAGGGCTAGGGTTAGGGCTAGGGTTGGGGCTAGGGTTAAGGCTACAGTTAGGGTTGGGGCTAAAGTTAGGGTTAGGGTTTGAATTACATTTACGGTTGGGAATAGGGTTGGGATTAGGGTTAGGGGTGTGTCAGGGTTAGGGGTGTGGTTAGGGTTACCGTTGGGATTAGGGTAAGGGGTGTGTTTGGATTAGGGTTTCAGTTATAATTGGGGGGTTTCCACTGTTTAGGCACATCAGGGGCTCTCCAAACAGGACATGGCATCCGATCTCAATTCCAGACAATTCTGCGTTGAAAAAGTAAAACAGTGCTCCTTCCCTTCAGAGCTCTCCCGTGTACCCAAACAGGGGTTTACCCCAACATATGGGATATCGGCGTACTCAGGACAAATTGGACAACATGTTTTGGGGTCCAATTTCTCCTGTTACCCTTGGGAAAATACAAAACTGGGGGCTAAAAAATAAGTTTTGTGGGAAAAAAAGGATTTTTTATTTTCACGGCTCTGCGTTGTAAACTGTAGTGAAACACTTGGGGGTTCAAAGTTTTCACAACACATCTAGATAAGTTCCTTGGGGGGTCTAATTTCCAATATGGGGTCACTTGTGGGGGGTTTCTACTGTTTAGGTACATCAGGGGCTCTGCAAATGCAACGTGACGCCTGCAGACCAATCCATCTAAGTCTGCATTCCAAACGGCGCTCCTTCCCTTCCGAGCTCTGCCATGCGCCCAAACAGTGGTTTACACCCACATATGGGGTATCAGCGTACACAGGACAAATTGGACAACAACTTTTGGGGTCCAATTTATCCTGTTACCCTTGTGAAAATACAAAACTGGGGGCTAAAAAATCATTTTTGTGAAAAAAAAAATAATTTTTATTTTCACGGCTCTGCGTTATAAACTGTAGTGAAACACTTGGGGGTTCAAAGTTCTCACAACACATCTAGATAAGTTCCTTGGGAGGTCTAGTTTCCAATTTGGGGTCACTTGTGGGGGGTTTCTACTGTTTGGGTACATCAGGGGCTCTGCAAATGCAACGTGACGCCTGCAGACCAATCCATTTAAGTCTGCATTCCAAATGGCGCTCCTTCCCTTCCGAGCTCTGTCATGCGCCCAAACAGTGGTTCCCCCCCACATATGGGGTATCAGCGTACTCAGGACAAATTGGACAACAACTTTTGGGTTCCAATTTATTATGTTACCCTTGTAAAAATACAAAGCTGGGGGCTAAAAAATCATTTCTGTGAAAAAAAAGAGGAATTTTTATTTTCACGGCTCTGCGTTATAAACTGTAGTGAAACATTTGGGGGTTCAAAGTTCTCACAACACATCTAGATAAGTTCCTTGGAAGGTCTAGTTTCCAATTTGGGGTCACTTGTGGGGGTTTCTACTGTTTGGGTACATCAGGGGCTCTGCAAATGCAACGTGACGCCTGCAGACCAATCCATTTAAGTCTGCATTCCAAATGGCGCTCCTTCCCTTCCGAGCTCTGCCATGCGCCCAAACAGTGGTTCCCCCCCACATATGGGGTATCAGCGTACTCAGGACAAACTGGACAACAACTTTTGGGGTCCAATTTATTATGTTACCCTTGTAAAAATACAAAGCTGGGGGCTAAAAAATCATTTCTGTGAAAAAAAAGAGGAATTTTTATTTTCACGGCTCTGCGTTATAAACTGTAGTGAAACACTTGGGGGTTCAAAGCTCTCAAAGCACATCTAGATAAGTTCCTTAGGGGGTCTACTTTCCAAAATGGTGTCACTTGTGGGGGGGGTTTAATGTTTAGGCACATCAGGGGCTCTCCAAACGCAACATGGCGTCCCATCTTAATTCCAGTCAATTTTGCATTGAAAAGTAAAATAGCGCTCCTTCCCTTCTGAGCTCTGCTATGCGCCCAAACAGTGGTTTACCCCCACATATGGGGTATCTTCGTACTCAGGACAAATTGCACAACAACTTTTGTGGTCTAATTTCTTTTCTTACCCTTGGGAAAATAAAAAAATGGGGGCGAAAAGATCATTTTTGTGAAAAAATATGATTTTTTATTTTTACGGCTCTGCATTATAAACTTCTGTGAAGCACTTGTTGGGTCAAAGTGCTCACCACACATCTAGATAAGTTCCATAGGGGGTCTACTATGGCGTCTCATGTCAATTCCAGTCAATTTTGCATTGAAAAGTCAAATGGCGCTCCTTTCCTTCCGAGCTCTGCCATGCACCCAAACAGTGGTTTACCCCCACATATGGGGTATCAGCGTACTCAGGACAAATTGTACAACAACTTTTGGGGTCCATTTTCTCCTGTTACCTTTGGTAAAATAAAACAAATTGGAGCTGAAATAAATTTTGTGTGAAAAAAAGTTAAATGTTCATTTTTATTTAAACATTCCAAAAATTCCTGTGAAACACCTGAAGGGTTAATAAATTTCTTGAATGTGGTTTTGAGCACCTTGAGGGGTGCAGTTTTTAGAATGGTGTCACACTTGGGTATTTTCTGTCATATAGACCCCTCAAAATGACTTCAAATGAGATGTGGTCCCTAAAAAAAAATGGTGTTGTAAAAATGAGAAATTTCTGGTCAACTTTTAACCCTTATAACTCCCTAACAAAAAAAATTTGGTTCCAAAATTGTGCTGATGTAAAGTAGACATGTGGGAAATGTTACTTATTAAGTATTTTGCGTGACATATGTCTGTGATTTAAGGGCATAAAAATTCAAAGTTGGAAAATTGCGAAATTTTCAAAATTTTCGCCAAATATCCGTTTTTTTCACAAATAAACGCAAGTTATATCGAAGAAATTTTACCACTATCATGAAGTACAATATGTCACGAGAAAACAATGTCAGAATCGCCAAGATCCGTTGAAGCGTTCCAGAGTTATAACCTCATAAAGGGACAGTGGTCAGAATTGTAAAAATTGGCCTGGTCATTAACGTGCAAACCACCCTTGGGGGTGAAGGGGTTAAGAAGATTTTATATTTTAACCGGAAAAGTTGGGGGGTCCTCTTATACGCCCAGTCGTTTTATACGCCGAAAAATACGGTATATTACTACTATATAACTAAGACTGCCTTTTTTTTTACCAGTGGCTGCCACCAAATGTAGGATATGTATTTCTTCTTTTTCAATATTGCATTTATCCCTATTTGCTAAGCTAAATATGGCCCTCGGGATATTAAATGGAGGAAAGTAAAAAAAATAAAAGTACTTTGTGCTGAATTTATTATCTTTGTTCCTGTACTCTCATATTTGTGGGCATTGCCAAAGACAACGGTATAAATTTGTCTCAGATTCTCCACATTTAAAACAGTTGGATGCATCAAGTAGACGCATTCTTTTGCCGTTAGCGGTGATAGTATGTGGTGTTATTATGCCCTGTGCACTACATTGAGCAACGTTTCTCTATATCTTGCTGCAGGTAAAAAAAAATGATGGGCTCTTTCTGTGACTTTTTTTGGTAGTGTAAGAGTTTTGTCATCAATGGTCCAATTGACTAGGTTTGCATTTACAGTGGGGCAAAAAAGTATTTAGTCAGTCAGCAATAGTGCAAGTTCCACCACTTAAAAAGATGAGAGGCGTCTGTAATTTACATCATAGGTAGACCTCAACTATGGGAGACAAACTGAGAACAAAAAATCCAGAAAATCACATTGTCTGTTTTTTTTAATCATTTTATTTGCATATTATGGTGGAAAATAAGTATTTGGTCAGAATCAAACAATCAAGATTTCTGGTTCTCACAGACCTGTAACTTCTTCTTTAAGAGTCTCCTCTTTCCTCCACTCATTACCTGTAGTAATGGCACCTGTTTAAACTTGTTATCAGTATAAAAAGACACCTGTGCACACCCTCAAACAGTCTGACTCCAAACTCCACTATGGTGAAGACCAAAGAGCTGTCAAAGGACACCAGAAACAAAATTGTAGCCCTGCACCAGGCTGGGAAGACTGAATCTGCAATAGCCAACCAGCTTGGAGTGAAGAAATCAACAGTGGGAGCAATAATTACAAAATGGAAGACATTCAAGACCACTGATAATCTCCCTCGATCTGGGGCTCCACGCAAAATCCCACCCCGTGGGGTCAGAATGATCACAAGAACGGTGAGCAAAAATCCCAGAACCACGCGGGGGGACCTAGTGAATGAACTGCAGAGAGCTGGGACCAATGTAACAAGGCCTACCATAAGTAACACACTACGCCACCATGGACTCAGATCCTGCAGTGCCAGACGTGTCCCACTGCTTAAGCCAGTACATGTCCGGGCCCGTCTGAAGTTTGCTAGAGAGCATTTGGATGATCCAGAGGAGGTTTGGGAGAATGTCCTATGGTCTGATGAAACCAAACTGGAACTGTTTGGTAGAAACACAACTTGTCGTGTTTGGAGGAAAAAGAATGCTGAGTTGCATCCATCAAACACCATACCTACTGTAAAGCATGGTGGTGGAAACATCATGCTTTGGGGCTGTTTCTCTGCAAAGGGGCCAGGACGACTGATCCGGGTACATGAAAGAATGAATGGGGCCATGTATCGTGAGATTTTGAATGCAAACCTCCTTCCATCAGCAAGGGCATTGAAGATGAAACGTGGCTGGGTCTTTCAACATGACAATGATCCAAAGCACACCGCCAGGGCAATGAAGGAGTGGCTTCGTAAGAAGCATTTCAAGGTCCTGGAGTGGCCTAGCCAGTCTCCAGATCTCAACCCTAAAGAAAACGTTTGGAGGGAGTTGAAAGTCCGTGTTGCCAAGCGAAAAGCCAAAAACATCACTGCTCTAGAGGAGATCTGCATGGAGGAATGGGCCAACATACCAACAACAGTGTGTGGCAACCTTGTGAAGACTTACAGAAAACGTTTGACCTCTGTCATTGCCAACAAAGGATATATTACAAAGTATTGAGATGAAATTTTGTTTCTGACCAAATACTTATTTTCCACCATAATATGCAAATAAAATGATAAAAAAACAGACAATGTGATTTTCTGGATTTTTTTTTTCTCAGTTTGGCTCCCATAGTTGAGGTCTACCTATGATGTAAATTACAGACGCCTCTCATCTTTTTAAGTGGTGGAACTTGCACTATTGCTGACTGACTAAATACTTTTTTGCCCCACTGTATATCTTAACTAACTGAAGAGCCCGACATCGCCTGGGCATAGTAATTATCTGTGGTTAGTTATAGCACCTCACTACTTTTATTTTCCCATCATGCCTCTCATTTTCCCCTCACATCTTTCATTTTCCCCCTCACATCTCTCATTTTCTCCCTCACACCTCTCATTTTCCCCCTCACTCCTCTTATTTTCCCCCTCACTCCTCTCATTCTCCCCTCACTCCCCCCTAACACTTGTCATTACGACCTCACATCTGTCATTTTCCGATCACTCCACTATTTTCCCTCACTACTCTCATTTTGCACTCACACCTTTTCATTTTCACCTCACACCTCTCATTTTCACCTCACACCTCTCATTTTCCCCTCAGTATATACATGTTTGTCATCTCCCTTATATATAGTATACACCTGTATGTCATCTCCTGTATATAGTATATACCTGTATGTCATCTCCCCTGTATATAGTATATACCTGCTGTATGTCATCTCCCCTGTAAATAGTATATACCTGCTGTCTGTCATCTCCTCCTGTATTTGGTATATACCTGTGTCATCTCCTCCTGTATATAGTATATACCTGTATGTCATCTCTTCTGTATATAGTATATACCTGTATGTCATCTCCTATATATAGTATATACCTGTATGTCATCTCCTGTATATAGTATATACCTGTATGTCATCTTCTCCTCTATATACCTATGTGTCATCTCCTCTTTTATAGAGTATATACCTGTATGTCATCTCCTCCTATATATAGTATATACCTGTAAGTCATCTCCTCCTGTATATAGCATATACCTGTGTGTCATCTGCTCCTGTATATAGTATATACCTGTGTGTCATCTCCCCTGTATGTATGTATGTACCTGTATGTCATCTCCTCCTGTATATAGTATATGTCTGTGTGTCATCTCCTCCTGTATTAGACCTCGTTCACATGTTATTTGGTCAGTATTTTTACCTCAGTATTTGTAAGATAAATAAGCAGCCTGATAAATCCCCAGCCAACAGGAAGCCCTCCCTCCTGGCAGTATATATTAGCTCACACATACACATAATAGACAGGTCATGTGACTGACAGTTGCCGTATTTCCTATATGGTACATTTGTTGCTCTTGTAGTTTGTCTGCTTATTAATCAGATTTTTATTTTTGAAGGATAATACCAGACTTGTGTGTGTTTTAGGGCGAGTTTCATGTGTCAAGTTGTGTATGTTGAGTTGCGTGTGGCGACATGTATGTAGCGACTTTTGTGAGATGAGTTTTGTGTGGCGACATGCGTGTAGCAACTTTTTGTGTGTCGAGTTGCATGTGACAGGTTAGTGTAGCAAGTTGTGTGCAGCAAGTTTTGCGCGTGGCGAGTTTTATGTGTGGTGCGTTTTGAGTATGTGCAAGTTTTGTGTGAGGCAACTTTTGCAGGTGTTGCAACTTTTGTGCATGTGGCAATTTTTCCGCGTGTGCAAGTTTTGGGTATGGCGAGTTTTCAATGAGGTGAGTTTTGCACGTGTGGCTAGTTTTGCGTGAGCCTAGTTTTGCATGTGGCGAATTTTGCACGTGGTGAATTTTGAGCGGTGACTTTTGTGTTTCGACTTTTATGTGGCGAGGTTGGTGTATGTGTGGTGAAATGTGTGCTGAGGGTGGTATATGTGTTCAAGCACGTGGTAGTGTGTGGCTCATTTTGTGTATGTGTTCATATCCCCGTGTGTGGTGAGTATCCCATGTCGGGGCCCCACCTTAGCAACTGTATGGTGTATACTCTTTGGCGCCATCGCTCTCATTCTTTAAGTCCCCCTTGTTCACATCTGGCAGCTGTCAATTTGCCTCCAACACTTTTCCTTGACACTTTTTCCCCATTATGTAGATAGGGGCAAAATTGTTTGGTGAATTGGAACACGCGGGGTTAAAATTTCGCCTCACAACATAGCCTATGACGCTCTCAGGGTCCAGACGTGTGACTGTGCAAAATTTTGTGGCTGTAGCTGCGACAGTGCAGATGCCAATCCCGGACATACACACATACATACATACATACACACACACACACACACACATTCAGTTTTATATATTAGTCTACAAGACAGTGGCTATACTTGAAAGATCACTTGAGACCTGCATGACCCTGTGCCCATAATAATAATAATAGTCTTCCATTCTTGTGCTATATGTTGTATCACTTTAGATACACAGATTTTCACTTGTAAATACTGAAAGAAGGTAAAGGTTATATCAAGAAATTTGACTTGTCAATCAGTTAATTAGAGAGGACTCTTTTCCATATGGTGGATTTTATTAATATTTTTTACATACAGTATTCTTTCACTTTAACAGCAGAATAAAGTGCAGAAGATACTGCACAGGCCATTATGGCAACAGCGGACGTTCAAGGTGATAAATTAGGTTAATTGTTTTATGTCAGGGATGGAGACCCAGAATGATTGAAAGACAATGAGATTTCATATTAATTTTATTTTTCTGTCAATTGAACTCAGGCTCTTTACCATCAGCAAGAGTGAATGTAGAAGGTACGGCAGAAGATGCTCCACAAGAACTTTCAAGTATGTTTTAAACAAAATAATTTAAAATCTATGTGCGGTTATACACAAGTGACTACATTGATGTTGTGTTTTTTTTGCTTATTTTTTTTTTTAGAAATCAGTTAACGTTCTGTCATGACTTGATTATTTTTAACATATTCACATCTTGTTCTTTTATCCACCTCTAAATATAGTACATTTGTTGACAATGTTGGCAGATAATCCCTGCAAGGATTCCACAACCTGGAAGTTTCCAGCTTTCTACCAAACTTGTGTCCATTCAGGGGGGGGGCGTTTTTGACAATTATTTAAACTTACAAACCTACTCAAAAGACAAAAAAATTACCGAGAATCTTACTAAAATTAGTATCCACAAGGGTTGTAACCATAATATAATTTTTATTGACATATGCAAAAAATTTATATAAAAAATTATATTAAAAACTGCATTAAAAACATGGGGAGCATAACGTAGAGAAAGATGTAATTACTTACCGGTAATGGGATTTTTCAGAACCCATGACAGTACCACGGAGACAGGGGATCCGCCTCTCAAGGACAGGAAACATACAGGATAAAAAGGGCAGAACCTCTCCCCTGCATGAGTTGGATTACAGAGCATGAGAGGACCTCCAAATGGATATTTAAAAAAAAAAATGATCCTTTTATCCTAAGTCATATTGCAAGACTCGTTAAAGGGTTGACTGTGACTTGTATGATCGCTACTTTCAACAGGTGGCGCTATAGAGTTCAAGTCCTTTTTTTCTTTGAAGAGGCAATTTGCAAAAAAAAAAAATTTGAAAAACCAACACCACATATTTCCTTAAGCACTAGGTGACCCCATACAAGGAAATTATCTAGAGTTCACCCATACAAGTGACAGGAGGTAATATAAGAGTGCTATCAAGGGTTCTGAAAAATCCCATTACCAGTAAGTAATTATGTCTTTTTCTATAACCGATGATAGCACCTCGGAGAGAATTACAGAGAAAATTATAATTCAGGGATGGACCAAAGCCTGTAGAATCGTTCTCTAAAAGGTAAGATCAGAGGAGGAGATCAAATCCAGTCTATAATGTCTATAGAATGTAGAGGGAGAGGACCACGTCACTGCCTAACATATCTGCTCAATGGATACATCCGCCCTCTACACCCAGGAGGCCAGGGCCGGACTGGCGATTTGGCAATTCTGGCAAATGCCGGAAGGGCCTGTCTGGTTGCGGGCTGCCTTGTCTGCTACGTTGTTAACAGAATCAGTGTTCTCAAGACACCCATACTGTTAAGAGTTGTGACGGAGCACAAAGTCGCTGACTCCATCACTTACCCCAGCAGGCCACGGGTGTCATTAGAAATATTAGTCTTGTAGTAAATCTTCCTTTCCTCCATCCAGGGTAATATTAGTGATATATCCCATCTGGTTCATGGGGACGGGGACAACATGGGCCTGTGTGATTTCAAATGCCAGGGCTGAATTTCAGCCCCAGTCCGTACCTGCAGGAGGCTACCACAGCTCTCATAGAGTGAGCCCTTATATCTGCTGGAATAACACTACCACTTATGAAATAAGCTAATTTGATGGTTTCCTTAACCCCTTTCCGACATTGGGTGTAATAGTACGCCGATGTCGGACTCCATCCCTTTGATGTGGGCTCCGGCGGTGAGCCCACATCTTTCCGGGGACATTTCAGCTCTTTTGATCGTGATTCCACCGGCGGCTATTAAAATCGCACTTCTGGCAATTGTGCCGGAAATGCGCACACCGGTGACTCCCGCCACGTGATCGGGGGTCACCGATGTGTTGACATGACAACTTGAGGTCTCCTGAAGACCTCTATGATTATCAGTGAAGGCATGCTGTGAGCACCACCCAGTGCTCGGCGCTCATAGCAAGTGAGTAAATCTGCTATATAGAGGCGATCTGAATATAGCCTCTATGTACAGTATATATAGGGAGGGAGGCAATAAAGCCAGAAAGAGATGACCAAAATAGTCCATATATATAGTAATATGAAAATTCTTTATTAAGACAATATATAGGACAGCAAAAGATACAAATTTAAAAAGTGGTGCGCTCGGAAAATAACCCTTGTAAAGAGGTGCAAAAACAAGCAAGTGTGAGCGGGCACCGGGAACCACTATACACCTGATAGCTATCACATCAATAACCCCCCGTCAAAAAAGACGGTGTAAGGGAAAATATCACTATATAAGCAAGTCTGGTATTACAGACTGCATAGATCAATGTAAAAGCCAGATAAAGCTATCTAAGGCAGCATAGTAAAGTGCAAAAGATAGTTAGCTTAAAATTAGCCAAAGTTTAATAGGGGCATTACATACCAAGTCTGCAATGTGTAACGATTCCCGGGGATCGTACACACACCCCAACGATCATTTTGGACACTCTCCTTCAGGGGGCGCCCCTATTCAACTTTGGCTAATTTTAAGCTATCTTTTGTACTTTACTATGCTGCCTTAGATAGCTTTATCTGGCTTTTACATTGATCTATGCAGTCTGTAATACCAGACTTGCTTATATAGACTGAAGACTCACCTCTTCCGACAAGCCTACAGCCTGCAGTGATCCTGAACCTACTGAACCGCCGCACAACCAGCTCTACCCTCTCCTAGTGTATCATCACCCATCCCCTGCAGACTGTGAGCCCTCGCGGGCAGGGTCCTCCCTCCTTGTATGCCTTGTTTTTTGCTCATGTTTAATGTATTTGTCTATATTTGCCCCGTATTTCACATGTAAAGCGCCGTGGAATAAATGGCGCTATAAAAATGTATAATAATAATAATATAGTGATATTTTCCATTACATCGTCTTTTTTGATGGGGGGTTATTGATGTGATAGCTATCAGGTGTATAGTGGTTCCCGGTGCCCGCTCACACTTGCTTGTTTTTGCACCTCTTTACAAGGGTTATTTTCCGTGCGCACCACTTTTTAAATTTGTATCTTTTCCTGTCCTATATATTGTCTTCATATATATAGTAATATGAAAATTCTTTATTGACTATTTTGGTCGTCTCTTTCTGGCTTTATTGCCTCCCTCCCTATATATGCATGGTTAGCGACCAGTCCCTTTTTTCGTGTCCATTAAGACTCAGCAGGCTAGGATTATGTCTTTAATTATTTCTACTTTTTAATGTTATTTCACAACTTTGCCATGCTGACTCTGTCTGTGAGTTTTATAATTCATAGCCTATATGTAGCAGAGTCGATCGGATTGTGGCAGCTTCTAGTCTCCTATGGAGATTATTGAAGCATGCCAAAAGTAAAAAAAAAATGTTTTTATAAAATATAAAAAAAATATAAAAGTTCAAATCACCCCCCCTTTCGCCTTATTCAAAATAAAACTATAAAAATAAAATAAAACATACACATATTTGGTATTGCCGCGTTCAGAATCGCCTGATCTATCAATAAAAAAAGGATTAACCTGATCGCTAAATGTTGCAGCGAGAAAAAAGTCAAAATGCCAGAATTACGTTTTTTGGTCGCCATGACATTGCATTAAAATGCAATAATGGGCGATCAAAAGATCATATTTGCACCATAATGGTATAATTAAAAATGTCAGCTTGGCATGCAAAAAATAAGCCCTCACTCAACCTGAGATCACGAAAAATGGAGACCCTACGGGTATCGGAAATTTTTTTTTTTAGAAAGTTTGGAATTTTTTTCACCACTTAGATAAAAAAGAACCTAGACATGTTTGGTGTCTATGAACTCATAATGACCTGGAGAATCATAATGGCAGGTCAGTTTTAACATTTAGTGAACATAGTAAAAAAGCCAAACAAAAAACAAGTGTGCGATTGAACTTTCTTGCAATTTCACCGCACTTGGAATTTTTTTTCCCGTTTATTAGTACATGACTTGGTAAAACCAATGGTGCTGTTCAAAAGTACAACTCGTCCCGCAAAAAACAAGCCCTCACACGGCCATATTGACGGAAAATAAAAAAAGTTATGCCTCTGGAAAGAAGGGGAGCAAAAAATGAAAACGCAAAACTGAAAAAAGCTCTGTGGGTTAAGGGGATAATCCATCCAACTAAAGTTCCTAGGGCCCTGACAGGAAGCAAACAGTGATTGACATTGTCTCCGGGATTCCATAACCAATAAATATGAAAAAAAGGCGTCTCCTGACATCTAGCGTATAAAGTTTCTCTTCTTTATGATTTATGACTCCTATGGAACCTGGAAGCCACTTTAGTGAAATAGAGCAGCCCTGGATTTAAAATGACTCTATCCTTCAGGATCTGTGTAAAGGGAGGACTTGCTGACAGAGCCAAGATATCGCCAACCCTATGAGCTGATGTTAGGGCCACTAGAAGGACTGATTTTAACGGGAGGAAATTAACTGATGCTGAATCCATGGGTTCAAAGGGAGACTCTGTCAGAGCTGTCAGAAGCAGATTCAAATTCCAACAAAGGACTTTTGGACTAGGAATCCATTGATTACCTGCTGAGTCATAATTTCACAGGTCACCAAGTGCCGACATCAGAATATTAACCCATTCATGAACTTAGACGTATCTGAACATCCTGGCTTGGAAGGGATTCCCGAAGACTGGAAAACATGTACCGTATTTTCCGGCGTATAAGACGACTGGGCGTATAAGACGACCCCCCAACTTTACCAGTTAAAAAATAAAATCTTCTTAAAAGTCGGGGGTCTTCTTATACAGCGTATGTCGTCTTATAGGGCCGGTGAATATGTGCCTTTTGGGGGGTGGGGAGTGATCCTGATGACGACGAGGGGGCGTCTCACAGGAAAGTGAGTATCCCCCATTACCTTATCATAGCGCTGCAGCGTGGGGTCTCTGTGCTGGGAGCGGCGGCTGCTGTGCTGTGGTGCGGCGGCTCCTCTTCTGCAGTGTGGGGCCTCTGTGCTGTGGGGTGGCGGCGGCGGCGTATCTTTATGCAGTCGGGGCTCCTCCGGCATCTCATTAAAGCCTGGAGGCCCCGCCGGCAACTCCATCGGTACAATGCGGTGGCCTCCGGGAAAATGGCCGCTGCTCAGATTCAGATCTCGTCCCGAGATCTCGGGAGACGAGATCTGAATCTGAGCAGCGGCCATTTTCCCGGAGGCAGCTCAATAGGTGCGATGCGGTGGCCTCCGGGAAAATGGCCGCTGGGGGCTGCGCATGCTCAGATTCAGATCTCGTCCCGAAATCTCGGGACACGAGATCTGAATCTAAGCAGCGGCCATTTTCCCGGAGGCCACCGCATTACACCGATGGAGTTGCCGGCGGGGCTTCCAGGCTTTGAGATGCCGGAGGAGCCCCGACTGCATGAAGATACGCCGCCGCCACCGCCCCACAGCACCAGAGGCCCCACACTGCAGAAGAGGAGCCGCCACAGCACAGCAGCCGCCGCTCCCAGCACAGAGACCCCACGCTGCAGCGCTATGATAAGGTAATGGGGGATACTCACTTTCCTGTGAGACGCCCCCTCGTCGTCATCAGGACCACTCCCCCCCCCACCCACCATATACACCCGGCGTACAAGGCGATTCCCGGCGTACAAGACGACCCCCGACTTTTAAGAAGATTTTCAGGGGTTAAAAAGTCGTCTTGTACGCCGGAAAATACGGTATTTGGAAGTCGCCATGCTACACTTGTCAGGAGAGCTTTAAACTAGAACAATGTGGGAAGGGAAGCAAAAGGCCAGAAAAAGCCATACACCTGACAAAAACTATGGAGAACTCTGCTATTAGAAGTGGAAAGGAAGAACAAAGACAAAAAAATCTAAATAATAAAAATATTGGAGAAAGAGAAACCAATCACAAACTAAAATGTTTCTATACGAATGCACAAAGCATGGGCAACAAACAAGGAGAATTGGAAACTACTAACGCAGGAAAAGAAATATGATGTCATTGGAATCACTGAACTTGGTGGGACGATACACATGACTGGAATACAAGGCTAAAAGGAAACAACTTATTTGCAAGAAACAGACTTAATAAACGAGGAAGAGGTGTCGCATTGTATGTTAGAAAAGCGTATATCTGCACAGAGATTGAAGATTCAGAGACTGTGAGTTCTGTGGAAACTGTGTGGGTATGAATACAAGGAGAGAACAACGGAAAGGACACCATTGTAGGCATTTACTACAGGCCGCCTGTGCAAGCTGAAGATATGGATGAACTCTTTATGCATCAAATGGCCAAGTTCTCCAAAAAATATGACGTAGTGGTCATGGGAGATTTTTACTATTATCAGACATTTGTTGGGAATCTCTCTCGCGCAAAACTAACATGTCAAGCAAATTCTTATCCTCTCTTGCTGACAATTTTATCTTCCAAAATGTAGGAAACAGGGAGGAAATGGTTGAAGAGGTAAGAGTGGCTGGGACCCTAGGAGGTAGTGACCATGCTATTTTAGAATTTTGGATAACTAGAGGAGGAAGACCTGTGATGGCTCAGACATCAAGGTTAGATTTCAGAAAGGCAGATTTTAAGGGTCTCCGAAAGAGAATCGAAGGGATCCAATTGCTGGATATTCTTAAGAACAAAAATGTCCAGGAAGGATGGGAAATCTTGAAAAATGAGATTCTCAAATCACAATCGTTAATGCCAAAAAGAGGGAAGAATAGGAAGCATTTAAGGAAACCCGGATGGATGAACACAGAACTTAAACACATGCTAAAAAGGAAGAAAGAAATATTTATCAAATGGAAAGAGGGAGGCATATCTAAAGAAGAATATAATGCTGTCTGCAGAACCTGCTGGGCACGAATCAGATTACTAAAGCTGACAATGAATTAAGGCTTGCAAGAGACGTCAAAAGCAATAAAAAAGGATTTTGGGGATATGTCAAAATTAAAAGAAAAGGCAAAGATGCTATAGGATTTTTACAGGATGGAAATGATGAAATGGTAAGAAGGGATGTTGAGAAGGCTCAACTTTTAAATTCCTATTTTGCATCTGTTTTCTCTCAGACAGGAAATGAAACATCAACTGATTTTCACTCTCTTATTAAGGGAATAGAAGAATTCAGGATATCTATAAACAGAAAGATAGTGAGGAAACACTTAGCTAACATAAATGAATTCAAATCTCCAGGTCCAGATGAATTACACCCAAGAGTACTGAAGGAGATAGCAAAAGAAATTTTTGAACCACTTTCCATAATCTTTGAAAATTCTTGGAGAACAAGAGAAGTGAAAACCACAAAAAGAGGAAAAAATCCTCCAATATTCTAGAAAAAAAAAAAAACAGGCAGAGATGCTTACCTGTCTAAATGGGCCTCAATACAATTGCATTACCAGGGTGTAGCGGACCCAAGTAAAATGGGAACTGCACAGGTGCAATACCAAATGAAACAGCCAGCCTTCAATCAGGGATTGGCCGTGTGGTACAGCAATGCAAAAAAAATATACTCTGTATGTGGCAATGTTCACACAAGGAATGCAGAGCATCTGGTTCTAAGCCTATTAATGACGCACTATGGCGGGCTGCCAAGTGCTAACTATGATGCATCCTGTGTGAACAGAGGCCACAGTTTACAGAACGATTTGGACCCAACTGCACCCTGAAAAAAATATAACGTGCAAAAAAAATATCAATATACACTCACCGGCCACTTTATTAGGTACACCATGCTAGTAACGGGTTGGACCCCCTTTTGCCTTCAGAACTGCCTCAATTCTTCGTGGCATAGATTCAACAAGGTGCTGGAAGCATTCCTCAGAGATTTTGGTCCATATTGACATGATGGCATCACACAGTTGCCGCAGATTTGTCGGCTGCACATCCCAAAGATGCTCCATACAAGGCAGGATGGATCCATGCTTTCATGTTGTTTACGCCAAATTCTGACCCTACCATCCGAATGTCGCAGCAGAAATCGAGACTCATCAGACCAAGCAACGTTTTTCCAATCTTCTACTGTCCAATTTCGATGAGCTTGTACAAATTGTAGCCTCAGTTTCCTGTTCTTAGCTGAAAGGAGTGGTACCCGGTGTGGTCTTCTGCTGCTGTAGCCCATCTGCCTCAAAGTTCGACGCACTGTGCGTTCAGAGATGCTCTTAGGCCTACCTTGGTTGTAACGGGTGGTGATTTGAGTCACTGTTGCCTTTCTATCAGCTCGAACCAGTCTGCCCATTCTCCTCTGACCTCTGGCATCAACAAGGCATTTCCGCCCACAGAACTGCCGCTCACTGGATTTTTTTTCTTTTTCGGACCATTCTCTGTAAACCCTAGAGATGGTTGTGCGTGAAAATCCCAGTAGATCAGCAGTTTCTGAAATACTCAGACCAGCCCTTCTGGCACCAACAACCATGCCACGTTCAAAGGCACTCAAATCACCTTTCTTCCCCATACTGATGCTCGGTTTGAACTGCAGGAGATTGTCTTGACCATGTCTACATGCCTAAATGCACTGAGTTGCCGCCATGTGATTGGCTGATTAGAAATTAAGTGTTAACAAGAAGTTGGACAGGTGTACCTAATAAAGTGGCCGGTGAGTGTATGTATGGTATTGGTTGATATTCTGGCCATAATATGTAAGCTGGCAACCCGCGTCAAGGGTCCTTATGTTTGCCAGTCCTCCTCTGGCAAAACAAGAACACGAGAAGTCCCAGAAGACTGGAGAAGAGCAAATGTTGTTCCTATCTTCAAAAAGGGGAAGGTGGACCCAGGGAACTATAGGCCGGTGAGTCTGACGTCTATACCAGGAAAGATCTTTGAACAAATTATTAAGCAACATATATGTACATACCTGGATAACAATGAAGTGATTAAACAGAGCCAGCATGGGTTTGTAACTAATAAGTCATGTCAGACTAACTTAATTTCCTTCTATGACAGAATCACTGACTGGGTGGATCAGGGAAATGCTGTAGATATAGTATATCTTGACTTCAGCAAAGCATTTGACAAAGTATCTCACACAATCCTTATTGAAAAAATGACTAAGTATAGAATGGACAAGGCAACTGTTAGGTGGATTCATAACTGGCTTAGTGATCGGACTCAAAGAGTGGTCGTAAATGGCTGCACATCCAGTTGGAAGAATGTCTCAAGTGGGATACCACAAGGCTCTGTCCTGGGCCTTGTATTGTTCAACATCTTTATCAATTATTTAGATGAAGGAATTGAGGGTAAACTGATTAAATTTGCTGATGACACAAAGCTAGGAGGGATAGCTAATACTAGAGAAGAGAGAGGATTCAAAAAGATATAAATAAACTGGAGCAGTGGGCAGCAACTAACAGAGTGGCTTTTAACAGGGAAAAATGCAAAGTACTACAATTGGGCAATAAAAATGAAAAAAGCATATACAGAATGGGAGGAATAGGGCTAAGCAACAGCACATGTGAAAAAGAAGTGGGTATAGGAATAGATCATAAATAGTGATGAGCGAGTGTACTCGTTGCTCGGGTTTTCCCGAGCACGCTCGGGTGACCTCCGAGTATTTATGACATTTTGGGGATTTAGTTTTCATCACGGCAGCTGAATGATTTACAGCTAGGAGCCTGCTTGATTACATGTGGAGATTGCCTAGCAACCAGGCAACCCCCACATGTAATCAGCCTGGCTAGTAGCTGTAAATCATTCAGCTGCGGCGATGAAAGCTAAATCTCCGAGCAGTCATAAATACTCGGAGGTCACCCGAGCGTGCTCGGGAAAACCCGAGCAACGAGTACACTCACTCATCACTAATCATAAACTGAACATGAGTCAACAGTGTGATGCAGCAGCAAAAAAGGCAAATACAATTCTGGGATGTATTAACAGAAGTATACAGTATAGATCACGTGAAGTCATTATTGCCCTCTACTCCTCTTTAGTCAGACCTCATCTGGAATACTGTGTCCAGTTTTGGGCACCACATTTAAAAAAAAGACATCAACAAACTGGAGCAAGTTCAGAGAAGAGCGACCAGAATGGTGACGGTTACAGGATTTAGCGTGCAAAAAAGAAGACTGAGAGGAGACTTAATAGCTGTCTAACACATTTTTCAAGGGCTGTCACATTATAGAAGGATCATCTTTATTCTCATTTGCACAAGGAAAGACTAGAAGCAATGGGATGAAACTGAATGGGAGGAGACACAGATTAGATATTAGAAACAACTTTTTGACAGTTAGGGTGATCAATGAGTGGAATAGGCTACCACAAGAGGTGGTGAGTTCTCCTTCCATGGAAGTCTTCAAACAGAGGCCGGACAGACATCTGTCTGGGATGATTTAGTGAATCCTGATTTGAGCAGGGGGTTGGACCAGATGACCCAGGAGGTCCCTTCCAACTCTACCATTCTATTATTCTATGATTCTATGACCTTGGACGTATGGATACATCCTGGCAATCACGGGGGCACAGGAGCTGTGCCTGCACGATCGCCACCTGGTATTCAGCTACCAGGACAGCTGACACTCAGCCCTCACAGCCAGGAGCGCTGCTCGCACCACCCCCGACTGTTTAACCCCTAAATGCTACAATTAATATCTTTCGCAACATTTTGGAAGTTGGGAGAGAGATGCGGCTCCCTCTCCCATCCAATCAGCGCCACCCCACACGACGTCATCGCGAGGGCCTGATTGTTGCCATGGTGACACGAAGTGGTCATTATGACAACCAGGTCACTAAACTAGAAAACACGCAAAGTGCTAAAAGTAAAAGTCAAATAGAGGGACTAAGTAAAAAAAAGTTTCAAAAAGATTTAAAAATTTGTAAAATTCTTAAAAATAATAAATCTCAAAATAATTATTACAAAAATATTATACCCATAAATACCACGTTACAAACCGCAGTACTAGAATGGCGGCACGATCGCGCGGTCTTACGGAGAGCGCCGGGGCGATTGTGTGCAGGTGTTAGCTGTAGGTGACAGCTGATACCCCGCAACAATGCCCACAATCGGTGCTAGCACTGATCATGGGCATTTAACCCCTCAGATGCCCCTATCAGTAGTGATAGCGGCATAGAGAACAATCACGCAGGGAGGGAGCTCCCTGCGCTCTCCCACCGAAACAACGCGATGCGATCACGTTGTTCCAGTGGTCTCCATGGAGATCCCGGATCCAAAATGGCCACGGGGTTCTCCCGGGTCCTTCAGTGAGGTAGCTTGTCAGCGCCTGCTGAGAGCAGGTGCTGGCAAGCCTCCTACACTGCCTGTCAGATCGCTGATCTGACACAGTGCTATGCAGAGTGTCAGATCAGCGATCTGAATTTATATAGTAATGTCCCAACCTTGGACAATGATATAAAGTTTAAAAAAAATTAGAATGTATAAAAATATTTTTTAAAAATCCCCAAATAAAGAAAATTTTTTTTCCAATAAATACATTTATTTATGTAAATAATAATAAAAAACAATAAAAGTACGACCGTAACGACCTGCTCTATAAAACTATCCCATTAGTTAACCCCTTCAGTGAACGCCGTAAAAAAAAAAACAAGGCAAAAAAAAAAATGCTTTATCATACTGCTGAACAAAAAGGGCAATAAAACCCGATAAAAAAGACGGATGTAAATAAAAATGCTACAGCTGAAAACGTCATCTTGTCCTGCAAAAAAAAAGCTGCCATACAGCTCCATCATCAGAAAAATACATAAGATATAGCTCTCAGAATAAAGCGATGCAAAAACAATTATTTTTTTATATAAAATAGTTTTTATTGTGCAAAAGCGCCAAAACATAGAAAAATGATATAAATGAGATATCGCTGTAATCGTACTGACCCCAAGAATAAAACTGCCTGGTTAGGATTGGAGTTAGAATTGGGGGATTTCCACTGTTTAGGCATATCAGGGGCTCTCCAAACGCGACATGGCATCCGATCTCAATTCCAGCCAATTCTGCATTGAGAAAATAACAGTGCTCTTCCCTTCCGAGCTCTCCCGTGCGCCCAAACAGGGGTTTACCCCAACATATGGGGTATCAGCATACTCAGGACTCAGGTCCAATTTCTCTTGTTACCCTTGGGAAAATACAATACTGGGGGCTAAAAAATAATTTTTGTGGGAAAAATTTTTTATTTTATTTTAACGGCTCTGCATTATAAACTGTAGTGAAACACTTGGGGGTTCAAAGTTCTCACAACACATCTAGATAAGTTCCTTGGTGGGTCTAGTTTCCAATATGGGATCCATCGCCATTCGTCGTTTGTTAGAATGGAAGCCTATGGGCGCCGAATCTGTCAAATGCTTAGATTTTTTTAGGATCCTTTAGCCAGCCCCCCTAGTCAGATCGATCGAAAAAACGGATCCGTCGCATCAGGTTTTCACAATCTGCGACGGATCCGTTTTTTTCAAAATATGACGGATTGCGACTGATGGCAAAAAAATAATGTGTGAAAGCAGCCTTAGCGGGTTTACTTTCCAAAATGGTGTCACTTGTGGAGGGTTTCCACTGTTTAAGCACATCAGGGGCTCTCCAAACGTGACATGGTGTCCGATTTCAATTCCAGTAAATTTTGCATTGAAAAGTCAAATGGCGCTCCTTCCCTTCCGAGCTCTTCCATGCACCCAAACAGTGGTTTACCCCCACATATGGGGTATCAGCGTACTCAGGAAAAATTGTACAACCACTTTTGGGGTCCAATTTCTCCTGTTACCCTTGGTAAAATAAAACAAATTGGATCTGAAGTAAAATTTTTGTGAAAAAAGTTAAATGTTCATTTTTTTTTAAACATTCCAAAAATTCATGTGAAGCACCTGAAGGGTTAATAAACTTCTTGAATGTGGTTTTGAGTACGTTGAGGGCTGCAGTTTTTAGAATGGTGTCACTTTTGGGCATTTTCTGTTATATAGGCCCCTCAAAGTCACTTCAAGTGTGAGGTGGTCCCTAAAAAAATGGTTTTGCACATTTTGTTGTAAAAATGAGATATCGCTGGTCAACTTTTAACCCTTATAACTCCCTAACCAAAAAAAATTTCAAAAACTGTGCTGATGTAAAGTTGACATGTGGAAATGTTATTTATTAACTATTTTGTGTGACACCACTCTCTGATTTAAGGGCACAAAAAATAAAATTTTGAAAATGTCAAAAATTTTCTACATTTTTGCCAAATTTCTGTTGTTTTTTTTTTTCCATAAATAAACGCAAGACATATCGAAGACATTTTACCACTAACATGAAGTACAAAATGTCACGAAAAAACATTCTCAGAATCAGTGGGATACCTTGAAGCTTTCCAGAGTTCTAACTTCAAAAAGTGACAGTGGTCAGAATTGTAAAAATTGGCTTGTCATTAGGTACCAAATTGGCTCTGTCACTAAGGGGTTAAATAAAGCTGCTTTGCCAAAACTTTATTGCCAGACTTAAGTGCGCATTCCATGCGTTTATGCGGTAAAAAGAAGCTAAAAATGCAGGATTTACAGCATCTAATGTAAGTCTGTGATCAAAATCTGCACAGAAAGCTCAGTGTACCCGCAAGAGCGATTGACATGCTGCAGATATGAAACCTGCACGAAGGTCAGGTTACACAGCATTAAAAAAAAACACAGTGGTCACGAGATTTCTATCAGTCCCATCCACTTTGCTGGAGCTGTAAGATGCTACGTTTTAAAGGCAGTAAAAAAATGTAGCATCAAAAACGCACTAAAAGCTCATCGTGGGAACGTAGCCTTATAGAAACCTGTTGAGTATTTGATGAGTTTTTTACCTCAGTATTTGGTGAAGTTTTTTACCTCCATATTTGGTCAGTTTTTTTACCTCAGTATCTGTAAGCCCAAAACCAGGAGTAGAACAGGAAAAGTATGTTAGGGCTCATTTCCACTTGCGAGACATATGGCCGAGTTTCGCAGGTTAAAACCCGCTTCTGGCGCCGTGACTCCAGAGCGGAGCGTGCGGCCGCACAGCAATACATGGAGCCGCACGCTCTGCTCCCAAGTGCCGGCGCCAGAAGAGGGTTTTAACCTGCGAGACTCGGCCGTATGTCTCGCAAGTGGAAATGAGCCCTTAGAGACATGTTGCCACTTCGGTATTTATCACCCACTCCTGGCTTCTGAGGTAAAATATTGACAAGATACTGAGCGTGTGAACGTGGCCTCTCCATAATTGCCTACAATGACTTTTTCAGGTGAATTCACTCCTGATCCTGTCTGAATAAGTGTTGCAATGCAAAAGCGACTTGCTGAGCATATGGTCAGTCTTTCTGAGCTTCTTTTAACTTATTCAGGTTTACAAAGCTGCAGAGCAGTTAAAAGAAGTGACCTGCCTACACTTCCGGTGGCTTCCGCCTGAAAGCCGCTCACTATTGATACATAAAATTAAAAAAAACAAAAAAACATTCACAATAAAGTAGCTGCAAAAGACATCAGAAAAGATGTCAAAAAGACGCCTCAGGAAAGGCACTGCAGGCATTTTCCTGAATCATTTTTTGCAGGAGAAACTCCTCGGGTGCCGTGTGCACATACCCTTATGTTGCAGATGTTATCTTCTGCTCAGTCATTAACTCTATTGCACTAGAACAATAACACCAAGATGGTTGCCTCCTACAGCTCCTTATGTATATTACACACTACAGTCCTTGCTATTGCTAAAAGCCACCAGTGTCCGTGTACAAATAAAATAACTACAGTAAATGTTATTGTTATACCTACCTATGGTTCATATACACACGTGGTCAAAATTATTGGTACCCCTCATTTAATGACAGAAAAACCCAGAATGGTCACAGAAATAACTTGAATCTGGCAAAAGTAATAATAAATAAAAATCTATGAAAATAAACAAATGAAAGTCAGGCATTAGGCTGCTTTCACACATCAGGTTTTTTGTTTCAGGCTAAATCCGGCTCTTTAGAGAAAAACCGGAACCGGAAAAAATAAAAACCGGAACTGGTATTTCCCCCATTGACTTGTATTAGCACCGGATCGCACCGCATGGCCCAGCGTTCCTTCCGTTTTTTTCCGGATCCGGCTAAAATTCCAATTCTGGCTTCTGAAAAAAACGTCTACTGCAACGTTTTTTGTCTCCGGTGAAAAAGCCTGAAGCGCCGGATCCGGCGCTTCCTGCTGTTTGCTACAATGAAAGCCTATGGGAGCTGGAAGGTGCCAGATCCGGCGGCCTGATCCGGTTTTTTAAACTGAGCATGCTCCAAATTTTTTTTTTTATCCAATAATCTAGATAGGCTAGCCGGATCCGTCAAAAAAACGGATCCGTTGCATCAGTTTTTCACAATTTGACACTGACACTGAAAACCTGATGTGTGAAAGTAGCCTTACTTGTCAACCATGCTTCCACAGAATTTTAAAAAAATAAAACTCATGAAATAGGCCTGGACAGAAATGATGGTACCCTTAACTTAATATTTTGTTGCACAACCTTTTGAGGTAATCACTGCAAACGATTCCTGTAACTGTCAATGAGACTTATGCATCTCTCGACAGGTATTTTGGCCGACTCCTCAAGAGCAAACTGCTCCAGTTGTCTTGTGTTTGAAGGTTATCTTTTCCAGATGGTAAGTTTCAGCTGTTTCCAAAGATGCTCAATAGTCCAATATTTTCCTCTTAGCCCTTCTTGGGTGTTTTTACCTGTGTGTTTTTGGGTCATTATCTTGTTGCAAGACCCATGACCTGCGACTGTGACCAAGCTTTCTGGGCAGCACATTTCTCTCTAGAATCCCTTGATAGTCTTGAGATTTCATTGTACCCTGCACAGATTCTAGACGCCCTGTGCCAGATGCAGCAAAGCAGCCCCAGAACATAACAGAGCCTCATCCATGTTTCACGGTAGGGACAGTGTTCTTTTCCTGATATGCTTCATTTTTCCGTTTGTGAACATAGAGCTGATGTGCCTTGCCAAAGAGTTCAATTTTTGTCTCATCTGTCCATATGACATTCTCCCAGAAGCTTTCCAACAATGGTGTCTTCCTTGGTCATCTCCCATGAAGCCCACTTTGGCTCATACAACGACGGATGGTGCGATCTGACACTGATGTTCCTTGAGCTTGAAGTTCACCTTTAATCTGTTTCGAAGTTTTTCTGGGCTCTTTTGTTACCATTCGTATTATCAGTCTCTTTGATTTGCCATCAGTTTTCCTCCTATGGCCACGTCCAGGGAGGCTGGCTACAGCCCCATGGCTCTTAAATTTCTGAATAATATGTGCAACTGTAGTCACAGGAATATCAAGCTGCTTGGAGATGGTCTTATAACTTTTACCTTTAACATGTTTGTCTGTTATTTTCTTTCTAATCTCCTGAGACAACTCATTCCTTGGCTTCCTCTGGTCCATGTTGAATGTGATACACACCATGTCACCAAACAGCACAGGGAGTATCCGTAGCCCTATATACAGGCCCACTCACTGACTCCAAGGTTGTAGACACCTGTGATGCTAGTTAGTGGACACCCCGCGATTTAACATGTCCCTTTTGTCACATTATTTTCAGGGGTACCATAATTTCTGTCCAGGTCCATTTCATGAGTTTTATTTATTTTTTTTATTCTGTGGAAGCATGGTTGACAAGCAATGTATGACTTTCATTTGTTCTTTTTCATAGATCCTTTATTTATTATTACTTTTGTCAGAATCAAGTTATTTCTGTCACCATTGTGGGGTTTTCTGTCCTTAAACGAGGGGTGCCAACAATTTTGACCACGTGTATACGTGACAACCATGTATATAGCTGCCGAATTGCCTATTCCACAAGGTACATCAGGTCATATCATTTTGTTAAAAGGTACAGCTATCATCTTTTAGAAAAAAAAAGATTCATTATATGTCTTAGGCTAGGGTCACATTGCGTTTATGGCTGAGCGCTAACGGACAGCGTTGCACGGGGAAATTAACGCCGTGCAACGCATCCGTTAGCGCTCCCATTGCCCGCAATGTTAAAGCGCCTTGCTAGCGCGTGTCATTTTCGGCACGCGCTAGCGATGTGCCGGTGTTTTGTAGTGCGCCTCGGACGCTGCTTGCAGCGTCCACGGCGCGCCCGAGGTCCGTTCCCTGCTCTCGCAGATCGGGGATCTGCGCTAGCAGGGACGTTTAACGCGACCCCGAAAAAGACATTGCGTTAGCGCAATCCGCTAGCGCTTAGCGCTAAACGGATTGCCCTAAAGCAATGTGACCCTAGCCTTAGAAATCTAATGGTCTTAATTAATAAACAAAGTCATTTTTTTACATTCTGTTTACAAGATATTCAAAGCAAACACAATAATAAACTTTTACATTACTTTTTATTGACTTTAATGAAAAAAGTATGGATGAGTTAAACTTTCAAAAAGTAGTTAAAAATATATAATATATAAACTATGATAGCATACTACGGTATTAATCTAAGTTATTATTTATCCAATGTTTGACGCCAAGGTCAAAATAAATTAGTCAGGATGCATATCTATCTACCTATCATCTATATATCTACCTATCATCTATCTATTATACATCTATCTATCTACCTATCATCTATCTATCTATCTATCTACCCATCCATCATCTACCTATCATCTATATATTATCTATCTATCCATCTATCATCTACCTATCCTCTATTTATCTACCCATCTATCATTTACCTATCATCTATCTATCATCTATTATCTACCTATCATCTATCTATATCTATCATCTATCTTTTTACTCATCTATCATCTATCTCATATCTATATATCCCATATCTATCTATCTATCTATCTATCTATCTATCTATCTATCTATCTATCTATCTATCTACCATCTACCTATCATATATCTCTGTCTATCATCTATCCATTCTATCATCTATCTAATCTATCGTTATCTCTGTCATCTATCTATCTATCTATCATCTACCTATCATCTATCTATTCTATCATCTATCTATTATATCTATCATCTACCTATTATCTATCATCTATCTATTATCTACCTATCATCTATCTATCTATTATATCTATCATCTACCTATTATCTAGCTATATATCTACCGTATCTATTCTTTCAATCTATATCTTTATCATCTATTCTTTCTATCTACAGTACCTATCTATTCTATCTATCATCTATCTATCTATCTAGGGTTGAAAAAGTTTAATGCTTGTAACGAAATGCGGCCCTGACATGATAGGTTAATAAACCACTATATTTTGGACTTTTGGAGTGCTGCCGTCATCTTTCTTGGATACTTATCTATCTAATCTATCTTAAAATCAAAGTAAAAACTATAAACTTAATTTACAAATTTGAAAACACATTGTAGTTGAGTAATTACTTTCTCTGTGCGGGTATTTTCCATATGAAACCCCCATTCATTTCATCTGTAGGTTGACTTAGCCTACGTTCCCACATTAAGTATTTGGTGAGTTTTTGATGTTGCAGATTTTCGGCACCATTTTTGAACCTATTATGTAAATTAGGTTACTTGTGTTTTTTTAATTGTGTGTTTTTACATGCGTTTTTGATGCAGCCGTTTTTGTCTCTTGTTGCTATGTCATGTTTTAAAGAAAGCTATTTTGTTTTAGATACTTCCTCTTATTCGGCTTTGATGAGCCTTTATTGATACAGTCATGTGTGGATTACAAGCGTTTGTAGTGTGTTTCCTATGCGGAAATGCACTTAACATGCATATGCGTTTTTCACATGCAGATTTTCCGCATCTAATACGATTCTATGGGAAAAATACGCACAGAAAATAAGCACAGTGGGCATGAGGTCTCTATAAATCCCATCCTGTTTGCTGGAACCAGAAGACAAACCAAGAGCGCTCCATGGTGAACTCCTCATAAGAAACAGGGAAGAGTGGGGGGAATCTGCTCACCTGGTGGCATTGTGCTGGTCAGGCACAACTCTGATGAGAGTAGTAGTGAAGAGGTATTGCTCGCATAGACTGCTGCGCTGACTGTTGAAGCAGCCAGAGTGGCTCATGAAAACAATTTTGAGTCAAAATATGATATTATTTAATTTTATAATTATTTTTTGCCTTAAAATTCTTCACTGGAACTGTAAGACGCTGCATTTTTTGCACTGTGAAAATACACAGAGGTCGGAAACTCACCAAAATCTCATCGTGGGAACTCAACTTTACGTAGGGAGTTCCTTATGAAACACTGTGCATATACTGTGAATTGTACTAATATGTGCCATCGATCATGGAGTGTCTGCTTAGTGAGTAAGAACACTCGTGGTTTGTGCCCTTACAGAGTGTGGCTAGAAAACAATCTTTGGTGGTTCTAATGATCTCCACATACACATTACGCCATTGCCGATAGTCAGATGAAAATATCCAACATTCCCGATCGATATTTTGGACAATCGCAAATGTTCATCAGTATAGAATAGACAGTAGCGCATGGTCGTTGGAGAAGAATAACACACGACAATCGTTTTGGTCGCGATCATTCTTTTCGTTCAGCTTTTCCCTAATCTGTATGGGGGCATAAGGCGTTTATTTACTAGGAGACGGCATAAATTCAGATCCTTGACTAAATACATGAATTTGCATTGTAATTTCCATCAGTCCACATACAGCTGCTCCGTGCGTACAGATTACACCAGAAAGATACAGATCACAGGGCATGTAAAAATAGAAAGAAGGCAACGTCATAATCACCGATGTCTGGTCTACACAACCCATCGGACGACCTCTTTATTTACAGACAGAAGCACAAATGTCTGTGATTCTATCTCCGCAGATGTCTGGAGAGCACACGACACGAGGAGATTGCTGATGGCAAGAACTGGAGATGGCATTTCACATGTGAATATATATATGACATCATGTGATAATGCACTATCATGGCTTACCTAGTGTAATAAAAGACATTTCACGTGAAATCCCATTTTTCAACATTTACAGCAAAAGTCAAATTGACTTCACATAGAACATACATATTTACATCACACGTCACATACATACAGTTATGTGTCACCTTACATGTGGAGCAGTTAGGAACTCATCATTATCTAGGTCTAATTATAATGTGGCATCTATGTTATACATAGCTGCAATCACTGCGGATTCGCAAGATTGATTAACACTTTAGGATCCTGAGGGTATATGTCCAACTTCTACAGAAATAGAGACCCTTCTAAAATAGCACCGAGCACTACTAATAGCAATGATCAGAAGGTCTGATTATACTAAAATACACTGTACCCCTAGCTGGGCACAGAAGAATGTTAGGTAAATGCTGATCTCATCACATATATATTAACCCACCGATCCCCAGACGCCTCAGTTCATAAGAGATCAATTCAATAAACCGGCATCATTAATTGTTTATTAATTAATTTCCAGTAAATTAGCCAAGAAGCTAGAAGCACAGTGCAGCTCCACGCCTAGCCGAGCCGCAGGAACAGCAGATCCACCTAAAATCATGTCATTTCCATTATTACAGAAGCTGGGTGGAAACCTTTGATGCCAATTAGAGTTTATTCCACAGCTTTCCACAGACATAGAACAGAGCAGCATTGTATTTCACAGACGCCAGGTTTAATCTGACATTTAGGGGAATATGAAAAACTGGCTGACAGCCCCTATGGAAAATGATAGGAATATCACTGTCACGGCTGTCAGAACAATATATAAGAGAAAGGGATAGCTCAGGGACAGCTCTTTAATTTTTAGAGGGAAGCCCTTTAAATAGGACGGTTAGATTTTACTGTAAGTGCGGTCTTAGTCAATGTGTGAATAAGTGTATGTATGTATATATATATATATATATATATATATATATATCAACTGATCTTAAGTGGATATATATAATCACATATATAAACACTAAAAACAGATGATCTATAGATCTACTCACACATATTTAAGTGTATATATACATATATTTTATGTATAATATATATACACACACATATATTTAAGTATATATATATATATACACGTATACATGTGTAGATCTATGAATATACATGCACACACTGAAAAGCTGTTGATTTATAGATCTGTATGTGTATGTATATATATATATATATATATATATATATATATATATATGTGTGTGTGTGTATATATATATATATATATAGATATATACATACACATACATACACACACAAGATCAGTGGATTCATAGGTCTACACGGATATATATATATACTCATTATTTATATATAATTGTGATTAGATCTATAGATCTGTTTGTGTTTATGTGTGTGAGACTATAGATATATATGTAGATGCTGAGCATCAGTTGTACAGACAATATTATGTGAGTGTAGATCTCTGTATCTAGAAGGATCGATGCATGGATTTACAGCCGTCTATTCCCGTTCTTGTGCTCCGGGGTTCCCGCTAATTGCTATTTGATGTGCTGGCTGCAATAATAACCACACATGAGCCATCATCCACATGGCTGGCTGATGCACGGGCAGTTACACGCCGTGTCGGCGGCAGCCGGGAGGACAGAGCACACCTGCCGCAGATGTGCCGCGCACCGCTTGTAGTTTGCTCGGTGCATGGCGGAGAACTGGGCACTTCCTCCCCTCCCCCATCTTCTCGCTCCTTGCTGCGATGGGCGGAGCCTGCCCTCTGCGCTGACCAATCCCGGCTCGCTGTCATTGCTCGGTGACAGCTGGAGGCCCCGCCCCGTGGTGTCGGTGCAGCCTCTGACTCCGCAGCTCCGGACAGTCTGCGCTGGCGGTGACACGGAGCAGCGGTGATGAGCGCCGCGCTGTCATCATACAGCCGGGGACCGATTACAGCGCCTGCTCCATAATGAGACCCGGGGGACGGACTGGGCTGCGCTGCTGACGGGGGAAGGCGAGCAGGGGCAGGAGAGCGCGGCCGAGCTACACAGCACAGGCTCCGGCCTCTGGACACGGCGGACATGGAGCTGCCCGCTGCAGGCGAGCATGTGTTTGCGGTGGAAAGCATCGAGAAGAGGCGAATGCGCAAGGTAAGAGGCGCCATTACCGGCGCACGGTGCCGCCAGGGCTGCCACTCATCCCATATGTTCTGTCATTGCAGGGCCGAGTGGAGTATCTGGTGAAATGGCGAGGGTGGTCTTCCAAGTAAGTGCTTCCCTATAGCAAACTACCATGCAATGGCGAAATCCCCCCATCCCCCACCACACAGGGCAGCTGGCGGTAATGGCACCGGCTTCCCCCGAGCCTGCACCGTTCTCGCACCGGTGCCACCTGTGTAATCCTCCGCCTAACCGGCCGCTGGCAGGGAAGGGGTTAGCGCAGACTGGCACTGCCGGGGAGGGGGAGGGGAATGCGCTTTTTGCCAAGGATGGAATTTCTTTCCCTGCCTTCCTCTCTTCTCTCTCCACGTCATGGTAGATTTAGTTAGTCCTCTTCTTCTTCTTCTGCTGCTGCTTCTTCTTCCTCCTTTTTTCTTTGTGGGTGTGAAATATGGGGTAGAGAATCAAATGAATGGCATGCCTGCAATACCGACATTGGCATGATCACGTATATATACCCATACAGCAGCTGAGATATATATATATATATATATATATATATATATATATATATATATATATATATATATTAGGATGGGCTCCAGCTGTAGTAGGCTAAGTTCACACAATGCAGATGTACTTTTTCCTGCGGACTAACGCCATATTTCTAAGAAGTAAGCGCTACCTGAGCAGGTGATTCTCCGGTCCGTCACATCCCGGCCTCTGATTGGCTGCCACATGGGAGGTCGGGATGCCATGGGACTGGAGGAGACCCCCGCAGCGGCATGTGTAATACCTATATTATTTCCTATATTGGCCATTCTTATCTATAGCGAAGATCCGCCAATAAATACACCCAGCTAAAATTGTCAAAATGGGCCGCTATCTGCCCTGAAAATAAAAGCAGTATCTGGGTGAGATTATTAATAGCGCAACCATTTTACTGGGGCTGTAATCTGAGGATTTTCCATCCAATTTTTTTTCTACAGCAAAATACACATTAGCAATCTGCTATTTAATTTCAGCTGCTTTTTTTATGCATTTTCCCATGCATTTTTTTACATGAATATTTTTTATTTTATTTTTTTACCGGTGTCTTATTAACATTCTATAGGGGAAAAAAAATAGACAGTTTAACATTTTCTTTAAATCCACCATGGATATAAGTTTCCAGGAAATAACATGCACTTTCCTTAAGCAGATAAATGCGGCAAAGGATCTACCGAAAAAAAAAATCAGCATTTATGCAATGTGAGAACACGGCCTAAAACTAGACCAGGCAGGCAGAAAAAGCGCCAAATGCTGCGGCTGTGGGATAAATGTGGTGCTTCTTGCTAGACGTGTTGTGCCACCTCGTTTGGCTTATTGATGCCAATATTTTGTGTCGCAATTTTGGTACATATTGGTGTATTCTAAGCCGCACCCCATGTTGTAGGCACTGTGGGGCTAGGCACTGTGGGGCAAGGCACAAAGTGTCTGAACAACCTGGTAAATCCGAGTCCTAATGAAACAACATTTTTCTTCAAAGTAGTGTAGTAAATCTTTCCTAGTAGCAAAGTTTAACAATATGACCCCTTAGATAATCTGGTATATTTTGCTTTGCAGGTATAACACGTGGGAACCAGAGGAAAATATTTTGGACCCCCGGCTTTTGGTTGCCTTTCAGAACAGGTGTGACATTAAGAATACATATATACCGTGTATATGTTATTATTAATTTGTGGCATATGCCAAGGCTCGTTAAGGGGTCAGTAACACGACATTTTGTCACTTGATCAATGGCTGTTTTGTCAGACGGAATTGATCCATTTAATGGTAATATGAAGGCTGCAGCTGTTAGGTTGCCCCATACTGGCTGCAGCAATCACGTGACCATCAGGAATCGTAGCTCTGATATTGCTGATCTTGGAGGTTGGTGTTTTGTTCTTTTTGCTATGTGCGACACTGAAAGGACTATTCTCATGTTTAAAGTTGTTCCCTATCTACAGTATGGGATAGAACTTTCTGATCCGTGGGTGGTCCGACTGCCACAGCCAGTGATCCAGGTGAAAGGGGTACAGATCGATCATGCACACTGCTGCTCCATTCATTCTAATGGCAGTACTCAGAAATCCCGGGCGCTGCCATTAGGATGTGCATGTTCGAGCTCCGCTCCGTTCAGCCTGGGCTCTTCACATCTCCAGTTCTCAGGAGCGCCCTAGGCCATAGCAGTCGTACCTATCTTGTGGATAGGGGATAACTTTTCAAACTTGAGAATAGCCCTTTAAGCAGTTAAGGCCGTGTTATCTCCTTTTAATACTGGTGGCCTACACCCGTCCAGTTTATTAGATCCAGCGCCTTATATTTTAGTGTCTTTTCCTGGTATTGCAGCTCAGTCCTGTTCTGCCTCTTCAGTCAGTAGATGAGTACCAGGTATCCTTATATCATATATGGATATTAATATCCCAGTAATAGGCCTTTAGTATTGAAGTCTTGGAAAATAAATCCTCGTCAGTTTGTGAACCCATTCTGACTTTTCTATGCCATAAAAAGGGCGTTGTCCATTGAGCCATCCTTAGGTTCTGTTCTCACAATGGTGCAAGTCTTTGCTGCAAAGTTTCTCGGCTCATGTTGGAAAAACATCCCTTAGGCTAAGATTATACAAACAGTCTACCGAGACGTGAATTGTACTTTGTCCTGATCATTAGCATCTGAACGCCATTTCACATTTTTTCCTACCTTCTAAATGGAAGGCATTTACATTTGCATGTTATAAAGTAATCTGTAAATCTATGAATGTATATGTATTTATCCACATGGTTGTGTCAGGCTTTATACGTTATTGCATCATCTCTCATATGATGTTACACCAGGCTGTGCATCCAGTTCTGGGCTTCTTTATTAAGGATACAATGTTACTTATAATAATGTTTGTGTGTTTTCTGTTACCTATAGGGAAAGGCAGGAGCAAATTCTGGGATACAGAAAACGTGGCCCAAAACCAAAGCACCACATTTTATCAGTAAGTTAATATATTTATGTTCAATCCATACGTTCTATTTGAACAGTAAGGCTTGCTGACATTATAGAGTCTATTACGTCCAGGTGTCCGGCTCTGTCTGCATCATTTATAGTCTGTGGGCATGTCGGCGCATGCGTCTGGGGCTCCAGACATATAGCCCCGACCGGGCCACTGAATGGGTGCCTTAACTCAATGTAAAAGCACCCTAAGGCCAGGGTCACATGAGCTTTGATTTGCTTGTGCGAAAGAATCGCCTCAATTTGGCTAATAACACTTGACTCAAATTCTGATCAGAGTCTCAGCTTAGTGTGATCTGATTCTCTCAGATGAGAATTATATCAAAGGTGCGGAGAAGATGGAGAACTAAATTTTGCCATTCTGTGAGTCTGCGGAATCAGACTGCACTTAGATGTCATCAAAGTGCAGTCTGATGTTTTCTGCACACCCATAAACTTCAATGGCCGAGGCACCCTTAAACTTCAATGGCCGTGTGTGGTCCAATCTGCATGCTGCGGTTTTGTGTTTTTCGCTGATCAGCACTACCCCACAGAATAGTCCAAGTGCTGTCCGATAGAATATCAGCTACAATCTGCCAATGTATAGAGCCCTAATTCTCATTGTTCGCTTTCTGCGCTTGTAGTACCTGCACAGTGTAGACATATTGAGTAGCTACTATTAAGTGTTTCTTTTACATTGCAGATACCCTCTTTTGCTCGTCGGTCTAATATTTTAAGTGGCCTTCAGGACTCCTCTGTGGACCACCGCCCTAAACTGGAGATGACATCAGTTAAGAAGAGTCAGCCTCATCAATATCAGCTAAACAGTAAAAAGCATCACCAGTATCAACCCCATGATCACGATCATACTGAGAAGCATCACCCCAGCAGCCAAAAGAAATATTATTACCAGCTGAACAGTAAAAGACACCACCATTATCAGCCAGATCCGAAAATGTATGATCAACAACCATCTGGGAAAGATCTCCAGCATTCTGCTGATCTAAACAATAGAAACAAGGAATCATCATGGCATAATAGCCAGTATGTGGATTTTGGCGTTCATGTGAAGAATGGTACCGGTACCGCCTTAAATGGAGTAGATAAGAACAGTTCATCTGTTGGCACCTCCACCGGTCCAACTAAGGAGGTGGCCGTAAATGGCATTGGGGGTAAAATGAAGATTGTGAAGAATAAAAATAAAAATGGAAGGATTGTCATAGTTATGAGTAAATATATGGATAATGGATTGCAGTCAGTAAAAATTAAATCTTCGGAGGAAGATTGCGGTGCTGTTACTTCTGGAAACAAAGTGGAAACCCTTGAATCTTGTAATGGAGAAAGGACTTGTAAAGTCTTAGAGGAAAAACAGGAACACTGGAAGAAGAGAGTGGAGTCTAAAATCAGGATTAATGCAGCAAATGATTATGGGAATAGAGGCACAGTTCCTCTTGCCGGTCTCCAGAGAACCTATTCGAGTGTTGACCCTGTCAGTGACAAGCCATTGCAGCTCACCACTAAAAAAGAGATCAACACCGGGTTCAGTGCCGTTAAGGATTCTTCAAGAGATAAAGTGTACACAAATCCTAGAAAGCGCTGCTTATCTGAAATATCTGAGCCAACCCAACCTTGCAAAAATATCCTCGCCTCTCGAAGTGTCAGTGCTTCTGAAAGACTGGAGAACCAGAGCTTGCAGGACTTTCCTTTATGTCCACAAGAGCCAGACACCATTCTCCTTGACTCTGACTTGGATGAACCCATAGACCTGCGCTGTGTAAAGTCCCGGTGTGACACTGACCAGGGCTTGGGCAAAAATGAGGTGCAAGTGACTCCCCCGGAGTTACAACCCACTGAATCAGACTGTGCAAAGGAGGAACCACAAACTGTGTTTAGACCATTTTTTGGAAATATTGTTATTACAGATGTAACTGCCAACTGTCTTACTGTGACTTTCAAGGAGTATATAACCACATGACCACACAAGCCACGTTTTATTTTTTTCAGGCAGCCCACAGTCGCCATACTTTTCGACCAGGGAAAACCGTAGCAGGGGGTACATCATACTGGATCTTATATCTTGTTTCCATACTTGACAGCTGTGAGATTTGATCTCTTAAAGTTCTTAGAGGCAGAAGCTCAATATCCTTTAATAGTTACCCTGAAATTTCTATATTTATTGGTGCATCTTTATATTTGTAGAGGTAACTTGGCTTTTTATTGTTTAAACCTTTTTTCGGTGGGAAATGCATTTTTCGGTACTCTTCTCAAGACTGTAAGCATTTACACTTCTGTACAATTAATGTGTATAATTCTTGGTGTACTCATGGGATACAGGAACAATTTAAATCCAGAGTGTTTGATAGGAAAATGCTGCTATTAGACTAGGCCTAGTGCTTCCAGCAAATGGATGTAAATGTACAGTGGAGAAATGTTATGTAAGTGGCAAAGCCATAGGCTTATCTAGCCTTCAGCCACGGTTAAGTACTATCTAATGCTGTGTAATAATTAAAAATTAAATTGATATAAGAATTACAAATGTCTCGTGTGACTGATTTATGTAAAACATGTTTTGTGCATACCCCCCCCCCCCCCCCCCCAAAAAAAAAAATGATGAAAATTCTCCAAAAAAAGACTCCCCTCTTCAGTACACCTCATGGGCATACCAGTAATATGTCACATGAT
The DNA here is from genome assembly GCF_051348905.1 of Ranitomeya variabilis. Taxonomy (NCBI): domain Eukaryota; kingdom Metazoa; phylum Chordata; class Amphibia; order Anura; family Dendrobatidae; genus Ranitomeya; species Ranitomeya variabilis. Next base: position 441,213,519 of record NC_135235.1, on the reverse strand, counting down.
CAGTAAGGCCACAGATTGGCTGCAGCTGTCACATGCTGGGAAACAAAGGTAAATCCTGCTCTGGCATCTGCGCTGGGCTGGCGGGGATTGAAGAGTTAATGCTTTTAGTTATGTTATTTTAGTGCATTTTTTTCCCAAGAGTCTACCAATTTCTTTCAAAATTATTTATCAAGGTGTCTTCTCCAGATATCTGGCATATAACATTTGAAAAGTTGCAAAAATGTTGTGCCTTTTTCCAGTTGCACCAAAATGGGCAATTCTAGGGCAAAATGGGGGAAAGAATCCACAATTAATGTGTTCCACAGCTTGTCATGAATTACACTGTCAGAAATCTTATTATTTGTGGCAAGGTGCATGCCACTTTTCAGACTCGCCCAATTGACTAAGAAGTGTGCCTCTTAATGAATCTGGAGCGTCTGACTTCAGCATGCCCTAATGCTTTTTTAGATCCCAAATATGAAATCCCCACTTTCTACTGGTGTAATAAAGCCAGTCATTACCAATCTATAGATTATCTGATCACTAGAGGTCTGCCCTCTGGGATATCGAGGGTTGGCACAGCATTGCTTCATTTGGCATCTATGGGTATATCACAAATGGCCATTCTGGCAGTCCCATAGACAATGCATGCCAACACTGTGTTCTAATAGGGCCTTTTGCAGTTCAGACCCACAGTGATAAGCAATTTACCACATGTGGATAGCTGATAATTTCTCAATTAAATAATCCTTTTAATGGCACTTTCATACACTTGGAGTAAAAACAACATAATAGATTTTATAGAATATGGCTAGATATAGGTTACATGATCCCAAAAAATTGAACTTTGTTTTGTTCTAAATGTGTATAATTGTATCCCACAGAAATGGTCTCGCTTATAGACATGAAAAAATATTGAATCATCAGTCCTTAAAGTGGTTGTCGTGTGACGACGTACCCTGCTCATATAGCCTATTCTGGCATATGGATACCGTAGACAAATTTTCTAAGTAAATATATTTCTAAAGGTGCTATTGACATGACATTATCACCAGATGTCAGTAACAACTCGTCCAATCCACACAGGCAAAGAAGTCAAACCATAGATGTCCATAAATTATGTGTAATGATGAGAAATGACCCAGGGAAAAGTATTGAACACATGAAGCAAGAGAGGTGCAAAAAGCCATGGAAAGTGATGGCACTGGCTGAAATCTATCAGTAATTAGAAAGCAATAATGCCACTTAGTGAAAATTAAGCAATCAGTTGAAGCAGCTGATAATATAAAAAGGTGTCATTACCAAGATGCCAGGTAAGAAACATTTCATGATGGGTAAAATCAGTGTGTAGTTTCTAGACCATTGCAACCTTATTGTTGTAAAACATACTGATGATACTGGTCACAGAATAATTTTTAAACTACTGAATGCTCCAGTGAGCACTTTTGGGGCCATAATCTAGAAGTGGAAAGATCATTTCACCATATACCGGTCACGACCAGGTGCTCCCCACAAGACTTCAGACAGAGGAGTGAAAAGAATTGTCAGAAGAGTTGTTCAAAAACTAAAGACCACCTGTGGAGAGCTACAGAAAAACCTGGACTTGGCATGTATAATTAAAAAAAAAAAAAAACTGTTAAGTAACGCTCAACAGCCATAGCCTGTTCACTACGCAAGACTCAATTGCTGGTTAAAATTTAACATTTGCTCAATAACAATTAGACAAGCCTGTGACATACCTGGATAATATAGTTTGGTAAGATAAGACAAAATTGAACTCTTTGGATGCCATATTATACACCATACACCAACCGTGAAGTTTGGAGGTGGGAACATCATGGTGTAGGATAGTTTTTTAGCATACCCACTGGCAAACTTCCTATAATTGAATGAAGGATGAATGGAAGAACTTACCGAGATTCTTGATAAAAATCTGCTGCCATCTATCAAGATGAAGAAAATGAAACACGGGTGAACATTTTAGCAAGACAATGATCCCAAACACACTGCTAAGGAAACTCAATTGGTTTCCGAGAAAATGAAACTGCTAGAATGGCCCAGCCAATCACCTGACCTGAATACAAGAGAACATTTATGGAAGGAACTAAAGCTCAAAGTTCACAAAACCTTTACGATTTGAAGAATGTTTGTGTGGAAGAATGGGCCAAAATCACGCCTGAGCAATGTATGTGACTAGTTTCTCTATACAGGAGCTGTCTTGAAGCTGTTGTCACCAAAGAAGGCTTTTGGACAAAGTATTAATTAAAGGGAATCTGTCAGGTGGTTTCTGTGTACCCTACTAATAGTATCCAGAAATAGGGATTGGACAGCCCTTTCAGAATATGAAACTTTTATTTCTCTACATGGCTCCGTTGTGTTGCTGTAAGCCCAGAACAAATTTATTGACTCGCACTGGCAAGTCAAGCATATGTAAATTGAAAATGAATATTCACGCCCACTCCTCGCGGCCGGCATAACTGATTTGTATGAAGTCAACTGCTGTGTTAACTGCCATAGAATCGCTCTCAATTTTCAGGCTGGTTGTCTGCTCTCCTGACCTGAGAGTAACAGCTGCATAGAAATACATGCTGTCACACTCCTGTCAGGACAGCAGACGGCCAGTCCAAGGATTGCGATGCAATCCTCCAGTGAGTAACACAGCAGTCTGACTGCATCCAATCAATGATGGTGGGCGGGATTATAGGTGCGGGAATGGGATTAATTTCGCATTTACATACGCTTGGCTTGCTGGTGCACATGTAAATGTAAAATGAATATTCACCCATAATCCCGTCCAGCGTCACTGATTCAGTCAGACTGCTGTGTTACTTGCTGAAGGATCGCATCGCAATCCTTGGACTGGCCGTCTGCTCTCCTGATGTGTGACCGCATGTAGTTTTATGCAGCTGTCACTCTCAGAGCAGGAGAGCAGATGGCCAGCCTGAGGATTGTGATACGATCCTCCAGCAAGTAACACAGCAGTCTGACTGCATCCAATCAGTGATGCCAGCTGGGATGTGTGGGCGGGATTATAGGCGGGAGAAGGAGTGAATATTCATTTGCAATTTACGTACACTTGACTTGCAGGAGTGAGACGATAAATTTGTTCAGGGCTTACACAGGATCCAAGAAGTATCGTTTCTCCTTGTGCAGAGTGACATGTTAAGCATGTCGAGGTGAGGAGACTTCAGGGTTTACAGTAACACAATGGCACCATGTACAGAAATGAAAGTTACATATCCTAAAAGGGCTGCCCAAACCCTATTTCAGAATACTACTATTAGGGTACACAGAAATCACCTGACAGATTCCTTTTTAAATTTCAGTAACTGTGTTCAACACTTTTTCCCTGTGTCATCTCTCATCATTACACATAACTTAATTTATGGACATTTGTGGTTTGATTTTGTTGCCTGTGTGGATTGGATGGGTTGTTACCAACATCAGGTGAGGATTTAATGCCAATACCGGCTATAGAAATATATTTACTTAGAAAATTGGTGACGTGTTCCAGACTTAGTAAACCCACTGCATATATCTTATAGTTAGGTCCAGAAGTATTGGACAGTGACAGAATCCTCGTGCATCTCACTGGATTTAAGATGAAACATCTGAGATGTAATTGAAGTGTAGAAATTCAGGTTTAATTAAAAATAAAACAAAAATATACTGTGAAATGTTTAGGAATTGCAACAATTTTTCTACAAAGCCTCATTTCAAGGGCTCGAGTATTTGGACAAATTAGCTTTAACATAAATAAAATTCAGAGTTCATTTTTAATACTTTGTAGAGAATAATTTTTAGCCAATGACTGCCTTAAGTCTGGAAGCCATGGACGTCACCAAACCCTGCGTTTCCACCTTTGTGATGTTTTGCCAGGCTTTTACTGCAGCTGACCTCAGTTGATAGTTGTTTGTGGGTCTTTCTGCCTTTAAGTATTCCCTTAAGCATGTGAAATGCATGCTCGATGGAGTGAGATCTGGTGATTGACTCGGCCATTGCAGAATATTACATTTCTTTGCCTTAAAAAACTAGGTTGCTTTTTCAGTATTTTTTGGGTCATAGTCCATCTGTACTTAGAGGTGTCGCCCAATCAACCTTACTGCATTTGGTTTAATCTGAGCTGATGTATCGCCCTGTAGACTTCAAAATTCATCCAGCTGCTTCTGTCTACAGTCACATCATCAATAAACACTAGTGACCCAATGCCACTGGAAGCCATGCCATCACACTGCTTCCACCATGTTTTACAGAGTATGTGGTGTGCTTTGGATCCTCAGCTGTTCCAAGTCCTCTCAATACTTTCTTCTCATAATTCTGGTACAAGTTGACCATAGTTTCATTTGTCCAAACAATGCTTTTCCAGAAATGGGCTAGCTTTAGATGTGTTTTTGACAAAGTCTAATCTGACCTTTCTATCTTAAGGCTGATTAATGGTTTGCACCTTGTGGTGAACCTTGTGTATATGCTCTCATGATGTAGTCTCTCTATGGTAGACTTCAAAACTTAAACACCTACTTCCTGGAGAGTGTTCTTCACTTGGGTGAATGTTGTGAAGGGGTTTTTCTTCACCGCGAAAATGATTGTTGTTTTCCGTGGCTGTCCAGGCCTTTTTGAGTACCCAAGCTCACCAGTGCACTCTTTTTTTTCTTTGCAGAATGTACCAAACTGTTAGTTTAGACACTCCTAACATTTCTGCTACCTCTCTGAAGGACTTTTTATTTTTTCAGTCTATTGATGTTCTTTTTTTTCTTTGCTCTCTGCTCCTTTGTCGCATGTTGTGAGTTCACAGCAACAGCTTCCAAATGCAAATGTCACTCCTGGAATCAGCTCCAGACCTTTTACCTGCTCAATTGATGATGGATTAATGTGAGACTAGCCCATGCAGCCCATTAAAGAGCTTTTGAGATATTTGTTCAATTACTTTTGGTCCCTTTAAAACAAATGAGGCAGCTACATATTAAAGAGCTGTAATTCATAAACCTTCACTCCAAATAGTATGTGAATACCCTCAAATAAGGCCATGCTCACACGTTCAGTATTTGGTCAGTATTTAACATCAGTATTTGTACGCCAAAACCAGGAGTGGGTGAAAGTGCAGAAGTGGTGCACATATTTTTTTTATCATACTTGAATGTGTGAATGTGGCCTAAAACTGAGAGTCTGCACACTAAGCCCTTATTGATGATATAAATGTATCTGAATGTGTTATGGTAAACAGCTTAAATGCCAAAACTTGTGTCACTATCCAAATATTTCTGGATCTAACTGTATAGTAAATTATAGTAAATATCATCTCCCATGCTTTGTGCTATCTTATAATTTATTGCTGTTTGAAGATTATACATTTGGATATTGAACCATTTTTTGCTCCCATGTGTGAAGGAAAAACTGTTAAAGAATAGACATGGCTTGAAAGATGGCTTATTCATGAAAGTTTAATCAAGCGTGATTTTAATGCAGTAAGTATATTGTCGTGAAAGGGTTCGATTTCAGTCAATTGCAGATGAACAGGACTGTGTAGGCTCACGTTTGTCTACACACAAACACTGATGACGCTCTCAGCTTCACCTATCTTGCACACTTTGGATCATGCTCTCTTGCCTCTGCTGGATTCTGTAATTGCAAATATTGCCTCAATATTCTTGTTACGTTTTTCCTGTTCTTTCTGATGTGACATCAGAACTTTGCTGCATTCTCAGATATCTGTCCTCTGCTGTGAACATTTACATGGGGCCTACAGGCTGGGAAAGGAGGATTGCAGGAAACTATAGCTGATAAAATATACAACAATGTTTAAAGAAGTTGTCTGGGATCATTTTTTTTTCCATAGAGCCGCAGCTGTAGAAAATAAGAAACACACCAATACTCACCGTTCCCAGGTCCTGCGCTGCCTTACTGCCCTTGTTGACAAGCTACAGTGGTGGTGCCACTAGTATAGCACACATGACTAGCTACCAATCACTGAGCTCAGTGGCTCAAGGCATGTATATCAGCAGAGCCACTAAGCCAGCAATTGGCTGCAGCGGTAACATGCACTGTACTTATGACATCATCAATGCAGACAGTAAATAAATACCGGGGCAGTGGCTAAGAGGCAGCACTTGACCAGGGTGAGGACAACTGCAACCATATGACTAAAAAAAATTATCCAGACAACTTCTTTAAAATATTCACACCCTAATGACTTGTAAAACATGAACAACAGATATTCTTAGAATTACTTTTATTTCCCAATTCTATTTTCTGACAATGGAGCAGGGCAATCAGATCCTCTGTGCCACACATGCAGGTTTCCCCAATCAATATTTGGGATCACACAGATTTTAAGTAGTGGCGCCTGCAATTCTATGGAAGTCTTATATCAGACCATATTCTTCCATAGAAGGTAATTTTTTAGCATGAGATACTATCAAGATAACGGCAGAGAATACCCTGGTGGACCTATCTAGGTTAGTACAGAATCATTCTTCCTGCAGAGCGTTCATCCATCAAGTCGTCATGGCATGGCTGAGCCAAAGGCCATTAAAATAAATAAGGCAATATACAATATGGCACAGTACTGACCATAATATAGATCCATATTGTGTACCAGATTGCACCACCAACTCAGCCAAAAGCTACAAACCGTGTTATGACCAGTGGTAAACCTAAGGAAGAATCCCTAAAATACCCCAAAACATTTGTACCATGTAAAAAAACTACTGTATATGTTGTGGGTTTAAGACCTACCGAGAACCAAGTTCTAGATCACAGGTGTGATGAAAATAGCTGGTTCTCCATTATATCCATTAAAAAAAAGAGTTTTGGTCATGTATAGTATACAAAGAAGAGGCTACTGTATGTGGCACTAGACTACCAAACTCTTGTTAAAGGCATGTCCCTCCTTTCTGGCTATCATCAGTGTATCAGGATTCAGTTGGTGCTCTGCTAAGATCCAATGATTGCACATATAAGAAAATAAATCGGCACTCACGGGTCCAGCCAGATGGACGTGGTGAGTGCCGCTTTTATTTTTCTTATATATGCAAGCATTTGTCCATCTATATCCCGCAGCTTTTAGGTTACTTCTTTCAAGCCTTTTTAAAGTGGCTTTCAGGAGAGAATATGTGTATATTCACCATTCCCTCTGGGCCTACAGTTGACAAAACACAACAGAGGAGATTTATTAATACTGGCGTGCAATATGAGTAGTATGCCAATATTTCTCCCCTGTGGAGAACGAGCCAAGTACATCAACAGTTTACACACCCTACTGAATCTTGGTAAAGCTAAAAACACCTGGTTGAGTCTTGTGGCCTTTTCTTCAGATTTCTCTGTCGAAAACGTGTGGAAAAGGTATTAGAATAAAGAACACTAGCCTAAACTTAGGCTACTGCAAATTTTTCCAACAATAATAACACTGGTCAACAGCATTTTTGGTGCCAAAGATATTTCATCGAATTTAGGGTATTTTTGGGGTGCTGATTCTGAATATGTCATCAGTTTTGCCAGATTGGCTCAAGTTTTTGAGATTTTTGGTATCTTATTTATAGCACTTGTTGGTAAATGCGACGCATCATCTCATTAATTTCTTTGGATTAGTACTTGAACTGAGCAGTTCTCAATATAGTTTTGTGTTAATTAGTGTTCTAAAAGTTTGTTCATAGCTTGATTTTTGCACTAACTTTATGTTGTTGTCTGTTTTCCAGTGAAAAGCATGAACTCATCAAGAAGAAGTTGTCTTAACGATCCAGACTCATTCTGTTACATTTGTGGTGGATACACACTGCCAAAACATACAAGAAACATAACAGACTTCGTAAAAAAAGTGTATTTTGCCTATTTTGGGGTTATGCTTGGGGACCAAGACAAGTTTTGGGCACCACACATAGTGTGCAAAGCATGTATCGAATTATTACAAAAATGGAGCAAAGGACAAAGAAAAAGCTTCAAATTTGGTGTTCCAATGGTGTGGAGAGAGCCAAAAAATCATCATGATGACTGTTATTTATGGTAAACACAGGTACAGGCACATCTTCACAATGAGGGACAGGCCTTCTTGCAGATTCCATGTTACTCCCATTTTCGTTTCTTATGCTTATTGAATCCTTGCACTTGCACTGCACAGAAATAACAGTCATCATGATGATTTTTTGGCTCTCTCCACACCATTGGAACACCAAATTTGAAGCTTTTTCTTTGTCCTTTGCTCCATTTTCGTAATAATTCGATACATGCTTTGCACACTATGTGTGATGCCCAAAACTTGTCTTGGTCCCCAAGCATAACCCCAAAATAGGCAAAATACACTTTTTTTTACGAAGTCTGTTATGTTTCTTCTATATTTTGGCAGTGTGTATTCACCACACAAATGTAACAGAATGAGTCTGGATCGTTAAGACAACTTCTTCTTGATGAGTTCATGCTTTTCACTGGAAAACAGACAACAACATAAAGTTAGTGCAAAAATCAAGCTATGAACAAACTTTTAGAACACTAATTCACACAAAACTATATTGAGAACTGCTCAGTTCAAGTACTAATCCAAAGAAATTAATGAGATGATGCGTCGCATTTACCAACAAGTGCTATAAATAAGATACCAAAAATGTCAAAAACTTGAGCCAATCTGGCAAAACTGATGACATATTCAGAATCAGCACCCCAAAAATACCCCAAATTCATTAAAATATTTTGGACACCAGAAAAAAATTTTTTTTTTGTTGACCTGTGTAATTTTATTTCTATAGCGCCAACATGTTCTGTAGCACTTTACAATTATAGAGGGGACTTGTGCAGACAATAGACATTACAGCATGACAATTATCACATAGATGAAAACAGATACCAGGAGGAATGAGGGCCCTGCTCGCAAGCTTACAATCTATGAGGAAAAGGGGAGACATGAGAGGTGGATGGTAACAATTGCTTTCGTTGTTCGGACCATCCATAGTGTAAGAAATCGGGTGTTCATGTAAAGCTGCATGACCCGGTTATCAGCCTAAGTGTGTAACAGCACAGACACAGAGGCTATTAACTGCATAAAGCATGTGAGATGATAAGAGGAACCTGGTTATGGTAAAACTTTTGAATGGGCAACACAGGGATAGTTAGGTTAATGCGTTGAGGCAGTAGGCCAGTCTGAACAAATGCATTTTTAGGGCACGCTTAAAACTGTGGGGATTGCGGATTAATCGTATTAACCTGGGTAGCGCATTCCAAATAATTGGCGCGGCACGTGAAAAGTCTTGGAGACGGGAGTGGGAGGTTCTGATTATTGAGGATGCTAACCTGAGGTCATTAGCGGAGCGGAGGGCACGGGTAGGGTGGTAGACTGAGACCAGAGAGGAGATGTTGGGTGGTGCTGAGCCATGGAGTGCTTTGTGGGTGAGGGTAATAAGTTTGTACTGGATTCTGGAGTGGATGGGTAATGAGTGTAATGACTGGCACAACATATGTTGGAAAAAATGAAAGCTGGGACCCTATAAATATGGAGTTATTTCTGTATGATGGAGCATGTAAATTGTATGAACCTGATTATTTTAGTAGAACTGCTGACTATATAATCTTTATTGGAATGTCACAACTCTCCCCATTGGCAGATGTTGGAATATCACTCCAGTATTCCAATAAACACATACAGTGGGTACGGAAAGTATTCAGACCCCTTTAAGTTTTTCACTCTTTGTTTCATTGCAGCCATTTAGTAAATTCCAAAAAGTTCATTTTTTCCTCATTAGTGTACACTCTGCACCCTATCTTGACTTTAAAAAATACAGAAATGTAGTAATTTTGGCAAATTTATTAAAAATGAAAAGCTGAAATATCACATGGTCATAAGTATTCAGACCCTTTGCTCAGTATTGAGGAGAAGCACTCTTTTGAGCTAGTACAGCCATGAGTCTTCTTGTGAATGATACAACAAGTTTTTCACACCTGGATTTGGGGATCCTCTGCCATTCATCCATGCAGATCCTCTCCAGTTCCGTCAGGTTGGTTGGTGAACGTTGGGGGCCAGCCATTTTCAGGTCTCTCCAGAGATGCTCAATTGGGTTTAGGTCAGGGCTCTGGCTCGGCCAGTCAAGAATGGTCACAGAGGTGTTCTGAAGCCACTCCTTTGTTATTTTAGCTGTGTGCTTAGGGTCAATGTCTTGCTGGAAGGTGAACCATCGGCCAAGTCTGAGATCCAGAGCACTGTGGAAAAGGTTTTCATCCAGGATATCTCTGTACTTGGCCGCATTCATGTTTCCTTCAATGACAACCAGTCATCCTGTCCCTGCAGCTGAAAACCACCCCCATAGCATGATGCTGCCACCACGTTTCACTGTTGGGATTGTATTGGGCAGGTGATGAGCAGTGCCTGGTTTTCTCCACACATACCACTTAGAATTATCACCAAAAAGGTCTATCTTCGTCTCATCAGACCAGAGAATCTCACTTCTCATAGTTTGGGAGTTCTTAACCCCTCTCTGACCTTAGACGTACTATCCTGTCGAGGTGACCTGGGCCTATCTGACCCTCGACGGGATAGTACGCCATAGCGATCGGCCGCGCTCACGGGGGGAGCGCGGCCGATCGCGGCCGGGTGTCAGCTGACTATCGCAGCTGACATCCGGCACTATGTGCCAGGAGCGGCACGGACCGCCCCCGGCACATTAACCCCCGGCACACTGCGATCAAACTTGATCGCAGTGTTCCGGCGGTACAGGGAAGCATCGCGCAGCGAGGGGGCTCCCTGCGGGCTTCCCTGAGACGATCGGTACAAGGCGATGTACCTTGTACCGAGCGTCTCGTCCCTGCAGGCCCCGGATCCAAAATGGCCGCGGGGCTACTTCCGTGTCCTGCAGGGACTACTTCCGGGTCCAGAGCAGGCTCTGGTAACTAAGGAGCAGGGCACGCCAGATCGCTGATCTGACACACTGCTCTGCAAAGTGTCAGATCAGCGATCTGTCACTATACAGTGATGCCTCCCCTGGGACAAAGTAAAAAAGTAAAAAAAAAAAAATTTTTTAGATGTGTAAAAAAAAATTAAAAAATTCCTAAATAAATTAAAATATATATATATATATATATATATATATATATATATATATATATACTGTTCCCATAAATACATTTTTTTATGTAAATAATAAAAAAAACAATAAAAGTACACACATTTAGTATAGCCGCATCCGTAACGACCCGACCTATAAAACTGTCCCACTAGTTAACCCCTTCAGTGAACACCGTAAAAAAAAAAAAAAAAAATAGGCAAAAAACAACGCTTTATTATCATACCGCCGAACAAAAAGTGGAATAACACACGATCAAAAAGACTGATATAAATAACCATGGTACCGCTGAAAACGTCATCTTGTCCCGCAAAAAAATAAATAAGTTATAGTCCTCAGAATAAAGCGATGCCAAAATAATTATTTTTTCTATAAAATAGCTTTTATCGTATAAAAGCGCCAAAACATAAAAAAATGATATAAATGAGGTATCGCTGTAATCGTACTGACCCGAAGAATAAAACTGCTTTATCAATTTTACCAAACGTGGAACGGTATGAACGCCTCCCCCAAAAGAAATTCATGAATAGCTGGCTTTTGGTCATTCTGCCTCACAAAAATCGGAATAAAAAGCTCAATCAAAAACTGTCACGTGTCCGAAAATGTTACCAATAAAAACGTCAACTTGTCCCGCAAAAAAAAAAGACCTCACAGGACTCTGTGGACCAAAATATGGAAAAATTATAGGTCTCAAAAAGGGGAGACGCAAAAACTTTTTTGCTATAAAAAGCGTCTTTTAGTGTGTGACAGCTGCCAATCATAAAAATCCGCTATAAAAAAACTCTATAAAAGTAAATCAAACCCCCCTTCATCACCCCCTTAGTTAGCGAAAAATAATAAAATTAAAAAAATGTATTTATTTCCATTTTCCCATTAGGGCTAGGGCTAGGGTTAGGGTTAGGGTTAGGGCTAGGGTAAGGGCTGGGGCTAGGGTTAGGGCTAGAGTTAGGGTTGGGGCTAGGGTTGGAGCTAAAGTTAGGGTTAGGGTTGGGGCTAAAGATAGGGTTAGGGTTGTGGCTAAAGTTAGGGTTTGGATTACATTTACGGTTGGGATTAGGGTTGGGATTAGAGTTGGGGTGTGTCAGGGTTAGGGGTGTGGTTAGGGTTACCATTGGGATTAGGGTTAGGGGTGTGTTTGGATTAGGGTTTCAGGTAGAATTGGGGAGTTTCCACTGTTCAGGCACATCAGGGACTCTCTAAGCGCGACATGGCGTCCGATCTCAATTCCAGCCAATTCTGCGTTGAAAAAGTAAAACAGTGCTCCTTCCCTTCCGAGCTCTCCCGTGCGCCCAAACAGGGGTTTACCCCAACATATGGGGTATCAGCGCATTCGGGACAAATTGGACAACAACTTTTGGGGTCCAAGTTCTCTTGTTATCCTTGGGAAAATTAAAATTTGGGGGGCTAAAAATCATTTTTGTGGGAAAAAAAATATTTTTTATTTTCACGGCTCTGCGTTGTAAACTGTAGTGAAACACTTGGGGGTTCAAAGTTCTCACAACACATCTAGATAAGTTCCTTGGGAGGTCTAGTTTCCAATATGGGGTCACTTGTGGGGGGTTTCTACTGTTTGGGTACATCAGGGGCTCTTCAAATGCAACGTGACACCTGCAGACCAATCCATCTAAGCCTGCATTCCAAATGGTGCTCCTTCCCTTCCGAGCTCTGCCATGCGCCCAAACAGTGGTTCCCCCCCACATATGGGGTATCAGCGTACTCAGGACAAATTGGAAAACAACTTTTGGGGTCCAATTTCTCCTGTTACCCTTGGGAAAATACAAAACTGGGGGCTAAAAAATAATTTTTGTGGAAAAAAAATATTTTTTATTTTTACGGCTCTGCGTTATAAACTGTAGTGAAACCCTTGGGGTTCAAAGTTCTCACAACACATCTAGATAAGTTCCTTGGGAGGTCTAGTTTCCAATATGGGGGTCACTTGTGGGGGGTTTCTACTGTTTGGGTACATCAGGGGCTCTACAAATGCAACGTGACGCCTGCAGACCAATCCATCTAAGTCTGCATTCCAAATGGCGCTCCTTCCCTTCCAAGCTCTGCCATGCGCCCAAACAGTGGTTCCCCCCCCCACATATGGGGTATCAGCGTACTCAGGACAAATTGGAAAACAACTATTGGGGTCCAATTTATCCTGTCACCCTTGTGAGAATACAAAACTGGGGGCTAAAAAATCATTTTTGTGAAAAAAAAAATTATTTTTACGGCTCTGCGTTATAAACTGTAGTGAAACACTTAAGGGTTCAAAGCTCTCAAAACACATCTAGATAAGTTCCTTAGGGGGTCTACTTTCCAAAATGGTATCACTTGTGGGGGGTTTTAATGTTTAGGCACATCAGTGGCTCTCCAAACGCGACATGGTGTCCCATCTCAATTCCAGTCAATTTTGCATTGAAAAGTCAAACGGCACTCCTTCCCTTCCGAGCTCTGCCATGCGCCCAAACAGTCGTTTACCCCCACATATGGGGTATCAGCGTACTCAGGACAAATTGCACAACAACTTTTGGGGTCCAATTTCTTCTCTTACCCTTGGGAAAATAAAAAATTGGGGGCGAAAAGATCATTTTTGTGAAAAAATATGATTTTTTATTTTTACAGCTCTGCATTATAAACTTCTGTGAAGCACTTGTTGGGTCAAAGTGCTCACTACACATTTATATAAGTTTCTTATGGGGTCTACTTTCCAAAATGGTGTCACTTGTGGGGGGTTTCAATGTTTAGGCACATCAGGGGCTCTCCAAACGCAACATGGCGTCCCATCTTAATTCCAGTCAATTTTGCATTGAAAAGTAAAATGGCGCTCCTTCCCTTCCGAGCTCTGCTATGCGCCCAAACAGTAGTTTACCCCCACATATGGGGTATCAGCGTACTCAGGACAAATTGTACAAGAACTTTTGGGGTCCATTTTCTCCTGTTACCCTTGGTAAAATAAAACAAATTGGAGCGGAAATAAATTTTGTGTGAAAAAAAGTTAAATGTTCATTTTTATTTAAACATTCCAAAAATTCCTGTGAAACACCTGAAGGGTTAATAAACTTCTTGAATGTGGTTTTGAGCACCTTGAGGGGTGCCGTTTTTAGAATGGTGTCACACTTGGGTATTTTCCATCATATAGACCCCTCAAAATGACATAAAATGAGATATGGTCCCTAAAAAAAAACGGTGTTGTAAAAATGAGAAATTTCTGGTCAACTTTTAACCCTTATAACTCCCTAACAAAAAAAAATGTTGGTTCCAAAATTGTGCTGATGTAAAGTAGACATGTGGGAAATGTTACTTATTAAGTATTTTGAGTGACATATCTCTGTGATTTAAGGGCATAAAAATTCAAAGTTGGAAAATTGCGAAATTTTCAAAAATTTTCGCCAAATTTCCATTTTTTCACAAATAAACGCAAGTTATATCGAAGAAATTTTACCACTATCATGAAGTACAATATGTCATGAGAAAACAATGTCAGAATCACCGGGATCCGTTGAAGCGTTCCAGAGTTATTACCTCATAAAGGGACAGTGGTTAGAATTGTAAAAATTGGCCGAGTCATTAACGTGCAAACCACCCTTGGGGGTAAAGGGGTTAATGTGATTTTTAGCAAACTCTATGCAGGCTTTCATATGTCTTGCACTGAGGAGAGGCTTCCATCGGGCCACTCTGCCACAAAGGCCCGACTGGTGGAGGGCTGCGGTGATAGTTGACTTTGTGGAACTTTCTCCCATCTCCTTACTGCATCTCTGGAGCTCAGCCACAGTGATCTTGGGGTTCTTCTTTACCTCTCTCACCAAGGCTCTTCTCCCACGATTGCTCAGTTTGGCTTGATGGCCAGGTCTAGGAAGACTTCTGGTGGTCCCAAACTTCTTCCATTTAAGGATTATGGAGGCCACTGTGCTCTTAGGAACCTTGAGTACTGCAAAAATTATGTTGTAACCTTGGCCAGATCTGTGCCTTGCAACAATTCTGTCTCTGAGCTCCTTGGCCAGTTCCTTTGTCCTCATGATTCTCATTTGGTCTGACATGCACTGTGAGCTGTGAGGTCTTATATAGACAGGTGTGCGCCTTTCCAAATCAAGTCCTATCAGTTTAATTAAACACAGCTGGACTCCAATAAAGGAGTAAAACCATCTCAAGGAGGATCACAAGGAAATGGACAGAATGTGACTTAAACATGAGCGTCTGAGCAAAGGGTCTGAATCCTTATGACCATGTGACCATGTGATATTTCAGTTTTTCTTTTTTATTAAATTTGCAAATATTTCTATATTTCTGGGGGGGTTGCAGTGAAGATGGGGTGCAGAGTGTACATTAATGAGGAAAAAAATAACTTTTTTGAATTTACCAACTGGCTGCAATGAAACAAAGAGTGAAAAATGTAAAGGGGTCTGAATACTTTCTGTACCCACTGTATTTGCTCGACCATGGTTAGACTCACAAAAATCCAAAGTGTGACTTACCTTTGCTTACAATGGACCACCATTTGGTTCTAGCATCCAAAAAGTTGGGTGGACCTTGATACACTGTAATTTTTGTCTACAACATGAAAAAAGTAGAAAAATGGCATATCAAAAAGATAATAGAAGATGACCCATTCTACATCAACCTTGAATACAGCATATGTGTTGTAGGTAAGAATTTGGGGGAAGACAATAGAGAAAAAAATCCATACAGAATTTCACTACTGTATATGTTAATGGCTTTTTCTCGTAAAGCAGGTGGTCATGAATGTTAGATGGTAGATATCTAAAGATTATTGAGGTATGCCCACATACCCTCAACAGCACAGGTTAGAAGAAAAAAGGTTGGGCATACTAGATTTTAACATGGCTGACCCTGGCTTATTCCCTTCTCCCTATTGAGAACACATGCAAATCGTGCATATATATGGAGAGGTTTGGAGGAAAATATGTAAGCTGAACATGCATTTGGCCAACATCTAAGGATAAATGCAAATGTGGTGGATCGCTGCAGATTTTTCTGCAAATCTGTACTAATGAATTTGAAACAAAATCTACATGTGATTTTGTTGCAAATTGTGAAACACATTTCAGCACAAAAAAAAGAATAAGTTAGGGATCCAAAAATCTGAAGCATTTTTCTGCGAAGATTTTTTTTTGCTGCTACACATGCATGGGATTTTGAAAACTGCATGTACTTGTATTTTTCTGTAAAGCGATGTGTATTGTGACACAAAATCTACACTGCAAATCTGGAGCAAATGCTACAACATCAGGATCACACTGAGGTGTATGGCCATTTTTAGTCAATGGGGAAGAATAGATCATAATTAATAACGTCAGATAATAGTAGCTAGTAGAGGTCACATCATTAATATTAATGTTATGTTTATTAAACACAACAAGAAAGTGTTTCTATCCATTATTAGCAATCTTTTATTACACTGAAATGAAGACTGGAGCGGAAGAACAGCTGCTTTGTGCCTTGTCCATATCATTAGCATTTCTAAATAGGGTAGATTACTGCGCCAGTATTCTGGATCAAGTTGCTCCAAAATACTGGCATATATTTTGTATGACAATTTTATTATATGCATCAGATATATCTTTCTCCCCACAAGACAAGGAGGCATGACTAAGTGGACTCATAAAATGCAAGATATTTGTCAATGGCCAGATTGTTTATTAATGGCATGTGCAAAATGTTAAAGTAAGCCAACCAAGAGTTGACAACAAGAGCAGCGTCTGACATATCTAGTGGGATGCAACATATTTTCTATACAGTGTGGGGAAAACACCAGAAAACATGCCATACCCAGTAAGCTGTTCATAAAAATATAGCCACTAGCTCCAAAAAAGCCACAAACCAAAATGTTTTTGTATACATGTTTACTATATTGGACATTACATTTTAACATCTGGCATCTTGGTTTTTTGTTTAAAAAGACATAATTAAAAATGTCAGCAAAATGACCACAAAACCGCAAAATGAAGTATGTAATGTGATATGATAAAATATGAAGTGAAGTGATACAATTACACACAAAGGTGGCTGAGGGCGGAAACACTCATACAGTTTTTGAGCCAAGACCATAAGTGGATACAAAAAGAAGAAGCATAAAGGAAGTTATACTGACACTTCTCTTCCTGCTTCGTCTGGCTTTGGCTAAAAAAAAACTACACTAAAGCTGCATAAAAACCCTGCAACCTGAACAGAACCAACCTTCTGCTGCCACTTATTTCACATACTGATACTGTGCAGAAGATGTGCGTCGTTCTTATTTATTTCACAAGCTCTGTGTTGTAATCCCAGTCACTCTTGGTTTGTATATAAAAGAACCAGTTTATCAGGGGTAACTAGTGTTTGCCTAAGGATGTGCCTTGATGAATGTTATAAAACTATATGGATTGTTGGTTCAATTATAGTTGAAGAATTTTCTCCTTTTCTGTAAGGAATACATAAATATTATAGTCTACTGAAGAGACAGACAGGTAGATAGATAGATAGATAGATAGATAGATAGATAGATAGATAGATAGATAGATAATAGATAGATAGATAGATAGATAGATAGATAGATAGATAGATAGATAGATATTAGATAGATAGATAGACAGATAGATAGATAGATAATAGATAGATAGATAGATAGATAGCTGAATAGATAGATAGATAGATAGATAGATAGATAGATATTAGATAGATAGATAGATAGATAGATAGATAGATAGATATTAGATAGATAGATAGATAGATAGATAGATAATAGATAGATAGATAGATAGATAGATAATAGATAGATAGATAGATAGATAGATAGATAGATAGATAGATAGATATTAGATAGATAGATAGATAGATAGATAGATAGATAGATAATAGATAGATAGATAGATAGATAGATAGATAATAGATAGATAGATAGATAGATAGATAGATAGATAGATAGATAGATAGATAGATAGATAGATAGATAGATAGATAGATAGATGGATAGAGATAGTAGGTAATAGACAGCTGGATGATGGCCTGGCAGTGTGTGCACGGCGCCTCCTCTCCATATAAGGCCGGTATAATCGCTGCCTCCGATCTTTCCTATTACCGGCTCCTATTAGACCCCAGCACGGTGTACATCCTATGCTGTTACCAGGACTAATGACAGCTGTCACCTGAGACCTTTCTCTGTGAATTCACCCTGTAATCATTCTAGTATTACTACTAGTCTCTCTCCATAAATGTGACTCCCACACACACGCATTTCCCCACTGCGCCCCGTTTCGTGCCATTCTCCGCATATTCTTTGTCTTGCCAGCTGCAATAAGGAGCGGGCACGGAGCGGGGAGCACGGAGCGGGGGGCACGGAGCGGGGGGCACGGAGCACGGAGCGGGGGGCACGGAGCACGGGGCAGGGGGCACAGAGCACGGGGCAGGGGGCACGGGGCAGGGGGTACAGAGCACGGGGCAGGGGGCACAGGGCGGGCGCCGCTCTATATATAGATCAGTATTATTACTCTTGTCTCCTGCAAACTCGGCTTTGTCGCAGGGCGCAAGTTCGGAACATTCGATCTGTTTACCGTTTCCATGGAGATTTGTGTAAGTAAAAGAGCAACCAGCAAGTATCGCTGAGCAGTAAATGGCGGAGTGTGGCTAATGAGGAGTTAGTGCAGTAAGTGTAGACATAATGACTGGGTGACAAATCTATACAGCTATATACAGATCTGTGGCGTTGTAGAGAACCTCCCGCCGCCTCCAGAGATCAGTGTGTATCTAGCCGTATAGTGTGCAGTGGTAGCAGGCTGTCAGGCCCCCAGTACAGCGCTGCCCCCAGTCTGGGCTGCCACATAGCGGCACAGGATGCCCGCAGATACCCTGCACACGGCGTGCCCACTGTGTATAGCAGTACCCTCCTCTGGGTGCCGTGTGTAATACACTACATACAACATAAACTATCAATTGTACAAGCAATAGTGCCTAGTGTAATACATACACTACACATAATAATACATGTACATTATTCTGCCTGCCCTTCAAAATAAAAAGCACTATATTATTACACTATATACCATACAAACCATGCATGATATGTGCACTATTATATAATTACAATGTAAACCACACACTGTAGGCATATTGTAAACTAAGTACACTATGTACAAAGCATACACTGTTTCCACACTATATAATAAATACACTGTATAATACATACAGTATATAGAAAGCATGTGCTATGTAATATATACTATATAGAGAGCAGAAACTATATATAGCATACAGTATATAATACACAATATATTTAGCATACACTGTATAATATATATACTGTATACCACATACACTATGTATGGATCATACGCTGTATAATAACATATATCATATATAAAGAGCATATACTGTGTAATAATATATATAAGTTATATATATATATATATATATATATATATATATATATATATAGATAGATATATATGTATACCCTGCATGTATGGAGCATATAATATATAATGAGACCCTATATAGCATACAATATATAATAACACCATATAAATATGTCACACTGTATAATGACACACTATATGTATAGCATACACTACGTATGGAGCATACCCTGTATAATAAACTATATATAGCATACATACCCTGTATAATTATACACACACATATATATGTGTGTGTAATTATATAGCATGTGCCATATATATGGTGTTATTATCCAGTGTATGCTATATATAGTTTATTATACAAGGTATGCTGCATACATAGTGTATGCTATATATATATAGTGTGTCATTATACAGTGTATGCTATATATATACAGTGTATGCTATTTATATATGGTCTTATTACACACAGTGTACGCTATATAGTGTTTCTTTTTATACAGGGTATGCTCTATACATAGTGTATGTTATATATATAGTGTGTTATTATACAGTGTATACTATATACAGGGGGTTATTATACAGTGTATGCTATATATAGTGTATTGTACAAGGTATGCTCCATTCATAGTGTATGCTATATATACTGTAGTGTGTCATTATACAGTGTATGATATATATAGGGGGTTATTAGACATTGTATTATATATATAGTGTTATAGAGTGTATGCTATACATAGGGTGTTATTATACAGTGTATGCTATAGTTTCTTATTATATAGTGTATGCTCCAGATAGTGATTATATATATATATATGCTCTGTACAATGACACCCTATATATAGCATACACTGTACAATGACACGCTATACATAGCACACACCGTGTAATAACACAATCTATATCTATCTACACACACTATAGCGCGTACACTCCACGACATACTACAGGCTAATCCTAGGCTCGGGAGAAAATTGGTTGCTACGATACCAGCGCGCCAATCACAGCGCTCCAGCGCACACCACAGCCCTGAGCCGCTTCCTTATAAGGCGCTTATCTAGTGCGGGACTTGAGCTCACTACCATATAAGGGCGGGATCCATTCGCCGTGCACCTTCGCCTGTTCTGTCAGTAGCGCTATGTCGCAGAACGCCAGGAGAGCGCGCGCGGCTGGAGCGTGTCACAAAGAAGGGAAGGCGGGAGGCTGCGGCAGAGGAGGAGGAGCTGGGTGGCAGCTCGGTACCTCGCACACCCCAAGGGACGAAGTGCACACACAGCACAAACAATGAGCTGATGCCTGATGGAGAAGAGAATGTGGCGCACAGCGCCCAGTAGCGGTGGACTAGGGCATTGTCACTGTAGAACGACCGAGAATCAGTAATCCGCACCTGGCCCGCGCCTCCGCTGCGCACAACACATCACTCTGTAGCACAGCAACCACAAGGAGAAATCCGATAATAAGGCTCTGTTCACACAATCCGATAATAAGGCTCTGTTCACACCTGCATCCGATCCTGCCACATATCCTAGTAGCAGGAGGTACCAGCAGTTATGTTCCATTATAAGTGACGTCCGATTATACAGTGCGCAGACCTTAAAGGGTTTGTCCTAAGCGATCACATATCCATAGCACAGGTGATCTCTGTAAGGCGGCGCTCAGACAACGTATTTCACAGTCTGCATGCGTCCCGCCATGCCTGGCCTGACCGCGGGTTTCCAGGCCCAAACTAATGGCCTCTTATGTGTATGAAGCTCTAAGTTTAGGCTTGGAGACCTGCAGTAAGGCCGGGCACGGTGGGCCATATACAGACCGTGAAATACGCTGTCTGAACGCGGCGTAAGTCAGATCTCCATCTGTGTGAGGGCCAGACATCGCTGACCCACGGGCCAGTCACAGCTGACTCACCTGCCAGTCATAGCTGATTCACCAATCAGACATAGCTGACCCACTGTCCAGTGATAACTGACTGATCTGCCAGTCAAAGCTGACTCACAGGCCAGTCATAGCTGACTCATCTGCCAGACATAGCTGACTGATTGGCCAGTCATAGCCGACTCATCTGCCAGACATAGCTGACTGATTGGCCAGTCATAGCCGACTCATCTGCCAGACATAGCTGACTGATTGGCCAGTCATAGCCGACTCATCTGCCAGTCATAGCTGACTCATCTGCCAGTCATAGCCGACTCATCTGCCAGACATAGCTGACTGATCGGCCAGACATAGCTGAGTCATCTGCCAGTCATAGCTGACTCCCCGGCCAGTCATAGCTGACTCATCTGCCAGTCATAGCCGACTCACCGGCCAGTCATAGCCGACTCATCTGCCAGTCATAGCTGACTCATCTGCCAGACATAGCTGTCTCATCTGCCAGTCATAGCTGACTCACAGGCCAGACATAGCTGACTCATCTGCCAGTCATAGCTGACTCATCTGCCAGTCATACCTGACTCACAGGCCAGACATAGCTGACTCATCCGCCAGTCAAAGCTGACTCACCGGCCAGTGATAACTGACTGATCTGCCAGTCAAAGCTGACTCACAAGCTAGTAATAGCTGACTTTCCGACCAGTCATAGCTGACTCATCTGCAAGTCATAGCTGACTCACTGGCCAGACATAGCTGACTCATCGGCCAGACATAGCTGACTCATCGGTCAGACATAGCTGACTCATCTGCCAGTCATAGCAGACTAACTGCCCAGACATAGCTGACTGATCGGCCAGACATAGCTGACTCACCGGCCAGACATAGCTGACTCACCGGCCAAACATAGCTGACTCATCGGCTAGACATAGCTAACTCATCTCCCATTTATAGCTGACTCATCGGCCAGACATAGCTGACTCATCTGCCAGTCAAAGCTGACTCATCTGCCAGTCATAGCTGACTCTTTGGCCAGACGTAGTTGACTCATCTGCCAGTCAAAGCTGACTCAGAGGCCAATCATAGCTCACTCACTGGCCAGTCATAGCTGACTCACTGGTCAGTCATAGCTGACTCACTGGCCAGTCATAGCTGACTCAATGGCCAGTCATAGCTGACTCATCTGCCACTCATAGCTTACTCAACTGCCAGTCATAGCTGACTCATCTGACAGTCATAGCCGACTCATCTGACAGTCATAGCCGACTCTTTGGCCAGACGTAGTTGACTCATCTGCCTGTCAAAGCTGACTCAGAGGCCAATCATAGCTGACTCACTGGCCAGTCATAGCTGACTCATCTGCCAGTCATAGCTGACTCATTGGCCAGACATAGCTGACTCACCAGCCAGATATAGCTGGCTCATCTGCCAGTCAAAGCTGACTCATAGGCCAGTCACAGCTGACTCATCTGCCAGTCATAGCTGACTTACTGGCAAGTGATAACTGACTGATCTGACAGTCATAGCTGACTGACAGGCCAGACATAGCTGACTCATCTGCTAGTCAAAGCTGACTCACAAGCCAGTAATAGCTGACTTTCCGACCAGTCATAGCTGACTCATAGGCCAGACATAGCTGACTCACCGGCCAGACATAGCTGACTCACCGGCCAGACATAGCTGACTCACCGGCCAGACATAGCTGACTCACCGGCCAGACATAGCTGACTCACCGGCCAGACATAGCTGACTCACCGGCCAGACATAGCTGACTCATCGGCCAGTCATAGCTGACTTACCATCCAGACATAGCTGACTCATTTGCTAGTCAAAGCTGACTCACAAGCCAGTAATAGCAGACTTTCTGACCAGTCATAGCTGACTCATCTGCCAGTCATAGCTGACTCATCTGCCAGACATAGCTGACTGATTGGCCAGTCATAGCCGACTCATCTGCCAGTCATAGCTGACTCATCTGCCAGTCATAGCCGACTCATCTGCCAGACATAGCTGACTGATCGGCCAGACATAGCTGAGTCATCTGCCAGTCATAGCTGACTCCCCGGCCAGTCATAGCTGACTCATCTGCCAGTCATAGCCGACTCACCGGCCAGTCATAGCCGACTCATCTGCCAGTCATAGCTGACTCATCTGCCAGACATAGCTGTCTCATCTGCCAGTCATAGTTGACTCACAGGCCAGACATAGCTGACTCATCTGCCAGTCATAGCTGACTCATCTGCCAGCCATAGCTGTCTCATCTGCCAGTCATACCTGACTCACAGGCCAGACATAGCTGACTCATCCGCCAGTCAAAGCTGACTCACCGGCCAGTGATAACTGACTGATCTGCCAGTCAAAGCTGACTCACAAGCTAGTAATAGCTGACTTTCCGACCAGTCATAGCTGACTCATCTGCAAGTCATAGCTGACTCACTGGCCAGACATAGCTGACTCATCGGCCAGAAATAGCTGACTCATCGGTCAGACATAGCTGACTCATCTGCCAGTCATAGCAGACTAACTGCCCAGACATAGCTGACTGATCGGCCAGACATAGCTGACTCACCGGCCAGACATAGCTGACTCACCGGCCAGACATAGCTGACTCACCGGCCAGACATAGCTAACTCATCTCCCATTTATAGCTGACTCATCGGCCAGACATAGCTGACTCATCTGCCAATTCAAAGCTGACTCATCTGCCAGTCATAGCTGACTGTCATGGTTCCCAATGGCAGGGGAACGTCAGGACACATAAATAACGAACGAGCTCTTGGGTGATGGAATCTCGAGCTGACCGTGAGCTAAACCTACCACACAACTAATAGTGGCCGGGGGGCGTGCCTAAGTTTTATCCCTAGACGTCTCTCGCCAGCCGGAGAACTAACTTACCCTAGTAGAGGAAAAAACAGACCTGGCTTACCTCTAGGGAAATTCCCCCAAAAAGGAGACAGAAGCCCCCCACATATATTGACGGTGAGTTCAGAGGAAAAGACATACGCAGTATGAAGGTAGGTTCAGCAAAGCGAGGTCCGCTTACTAGATAGTAGAAAGATACAAAAGGGAACTGCACGGTCAGCTGAAAACCCTTTTAAAATACCATCCTGAAATTACTTTAAAACTCATGTGTCAACTCATGACACCGGAGTGGTAATTTCAGCCCACAAGAGCTTCCAGCTACAGAGAAAGACTTAACTGTAAACTGGAACAAAAAATGCAAACAAACTTAGGACTAAGAGTCCAACTTAGCTGATAAGTAGTCTAGGAGCAGGAACATGCAACAGAAAGGCTCTGGTTACATTGATGGCCGGCAAGGCAATGACTGAAGAGCAGGATTAAATAGGAACACCCCACTACTGATGAAAACAGGTGAACTGAGAAAGAAAACAGACCCGAGTCACCAGTACCACTAGCCACCACCAGAAGGAGCCCAAAAGCAGATTCACAACAGTACTCCCCCCTCAAGGAGGGGGCACCGAACCCTCACAAGAACTACCAGGGCGATCCGGATGAGCCCTATGAAAGGCACGAACCAAATCAGAGGTGTGAACATCAGAAGCAGTTACCCAAGAATTATCTTTTTGACCATAGCCCTTCCACTTAACCAGATATTGTAGTCTCCGTCTGGAAATACGGGAGTCCAAGATTTTCTCTACAACATACTCCAATTCACCCTCAACCAGCACAGGAGCAGGAGGCTCAGTAGAAGGAACAACCGGCACCTCATACCTCCGCAACAACGACCGATGGAAGACATTATGGATAGCGAAAGATGCCGGAAGGTCTAAACGAAAGGATACAGGGTTAAGAATCTCCAAAATCCTATAAGGACCGATGAACCGAGGCTTAAACTTAGGAGAAGAAACCCTCATAGGGACAAAACGGGAAGACAACCACACCAAGTCCCCAACACGAAGACGAGGACCAACACGACGACGGCGGTTAGCAAAATGCTGAGTCTTCTCCTGGGACAACTTCAAATTGTCCACCACCTGTCTCCAAATCCGATGCAACCTATCCACCACAGTATCCACCCCCGGACAATCCGAAGACTCCACCTGACCGGAAGAAAAACGAGGGTGAAACCCCGAATTGCAAAAAAAAGGAGAAACCAAAGTGGCAGAACTAGCCCGATTATTGTGGGCAAACTCTGCCAACGGCAAAAAGGCAACCCAGTCATCCTGATCCGCAGACACAAAACACCTCAAATAAGTCTCCAAGGTCTGATTAGTTCGCTCAGTCTGGCCATTAGTCTGAGGATGGAACGCAGACGAAAAAGACAAATCAATGCCCATCCTAGCACAGAATGCCCGCCAAAATCTAGACACGAACTGGGTCCCCCTGTCAGAAACGATATTTTCCGGAATACCATGCAAGCGAACCACATTTTGAAAAAACAGAGGAACCAATTCGGATGAGGAAGGCAACTTAGGCAAGGGTACCAAATAAACCATCTTTGAAAAACGGTCACACACCACCCAGATGACAGACATTTTCTGAGAAGCAGGGAGATCAGAAATAAAATCCATAGAGATGTGAGTCCAAGGCCTCTTCGGAATAGGCAAGGATAACAACAATCCGCTAGCCCGAGAACAACAAGGCTTGGCCCGAGCACAAACATCACAAGACTGCACAAAAACTCGTACGTCTCGAGACAGGGAAGGCCACCAGAAGGACCTAGCCACCAAATCCCTAGTACCAAAGATTCCAGGATGACCTGCCAATGCAGAAGAATGAACCTCCGAGATGACTCTGCTGGTCCAATCATCAGGAACAAACAGTCTACCAGGCGGGCAACGATCAGGTCTATCCGCCTGAAACTCCTGCAAAGCCCGTCGCAGGTCTGGGGAAACAGCAGATAATATCACCCCATCCTTAAGGATACCTGTAGGTTCAGAATCACCAGGGGAATCAGGCTCAAAACTCCTAGAAAGGGCATCTGCCTTCACATTTTTAGAACCTGGTAGGTATGAGACCACAAAATTAAACCGAGAGAAAAACAACGACCAGCGCGCCTGTCTAGGATTCAGGCGCTTGGCAGACTCAAGATAAATCAGATTCTTGTGATCGGTCAATACCACCACCTGATGTCTAGCCCCCTCAAGCCAATGACGCCACTCCTCAAAAGCCCACTTCATAGCCAAAAGCTCCCGATTACCAATATCATAGTTTCGCTCGGCGGGCGAAAATTTTCGAGAAAAGAACGCACAAGGTCTCATCACGGAGCAGTCGGAACTTTTCTGCGACAAAACCGCCCCAGCTCTGATCTCGGAAGCGTCGACCTCAACCTGAAAAGGAAGAGCAACATCAGGCTGACGCAACACAGGGGCAGAAGAAAAGCGGCGCTTAAGCTCCCAAAAGGCCTCCACAGCAGCAGGGGACCAATCAGTAAAGGTACCGTCACATTAAGCGACGCTGCAGCGATAGCGACAGCGATGCCGATCGCTGCAGCGTCGCTGTTTGGTCGCTGGAGAGCTGTCACACAGACCGCTCTCCAGCGACCAACGATGCCGAGGTCCCCGGGTAACCAGGGTAAGCATCGGGTTGCTAAGCGCAGGGCCGCGCTTAGTAACCCGGTGTTTACCCTGGTTACCAGCGTAAAAGTTAAAAAAACAAACAGCACATACTCACCAGCGCGTCCCCCAGCCTCTGCTTCCTGACACTGACTGAGCTCCGGCCCTAACAGCACAGCGGTGACGTCACCGCTGTGCTTTCACTTTCAGTTTAGGGCCGGCGCTCAGTCAGTGTCAGGAAGCAGAGGCTGGGGGACGCGCTGGTGAGTATGTGCTGTTTGTTTTTTTAACTTTTACGCTGGTAACCAGGGTAAACATCGGGTTACTAAGCGCGGCCCTGCGCTTAGTAACCCGATGTTTACCCTGGTTACCAGTGTAAAATATCGCTGGTATGGTTGCTTTTGCTGTCAAACACGGCGATACACGGCGACCTAGCGACCAAATAATGTGCAGACCTTCTAGCAGCGACCAGCAATTTCACAGCGGGATTCTGATCGCTGCTGCGTGTCAAATACAGCGATATCGCTCCCTAGGACGCTGCAACGTCACAGATCGCTGGCGACGTTGCTTAGTGTGACGGTACCTTAACATCAGCACCCTTTTTAGTCAAATCAGTCAAAGGTTTAGCAACATCCGAAAAACCAGTTATAAATCGACGATAAAAATTAGCAAAGCCCAAGAATTTCTGTAGGCTCTTAAGAGAAGTAGGTTGCGTCCAATCACAAATAGCCCGAACCTTGACAGGATCCATCTCAATGGAAGAAGGGGAAAAAATGTACCCCAAAAAAGAAATCTTTTGAACCCCAAAAATACACTTAGAACCCTTCACACACAAGGAATTAGCCCGCAAAACCTGAAAAACCCTCCTGACTTGTTGGACATGAGAGTCCCAGTCATCCGAAAAAATCAAAATATCATCCAGATACACAATCATAAATTTATCCAAATATTCACGGAAAATGTTATGCATAAAGGACTGAAAGACTGAAGGGGCATTTGAAAGACCAAAAGGCATTACTAAATACTCAAAATGGCCCTCGGGCGTATTAAATGCGGTTTTCCACTCATCCCCCTGCTTAATTCGCACCAAATTATACGCCCCACGAAGATCAATCTTAGAGAACCACTTAGCCCCCTTTATTCGAGCAAACAAATCAGTCAGCAGTGGCAAAGGATACTGATATTTGACTGTAATTTTATTCAAGAGTCGATAATCAATACACGGCCTCAAAGAGACATCTTTTTTAGATACAAAGAAAAAACCGGCTCCTAAGGGAGATGAAGAAGGACGAATATGTCCCTTTTCCAGAGACTCCTTAATATACTCTCGCATAGCAACATGTTCAGGTACGGATAAATTAAACAAACGACCCTTTGGAAATTTACTGCCTGGAATCAGATCTATGGTACAATCGCAATCTCTGTGAGGAGGGAGTGAACCAAGCTTAGGCTCCTCAAAAACATCACGATAATCAGACAAAAATGCCGGAATCTCAGAGGGAATAGATGATGAAATGGAAACCAAAGGTACGTCCCCATGAGCCCCCTGACATCCCCAGCTTAACACAGACATTGCTTTCCAGTCAAGGACTGGGTTATGAGATTGTAACCATGGCAATCCGAGCACCAAAACATCATGTAGATTGTACAACACAAGGAAGCGAATCACCTCCTGATGGTCTGGAGTCATACGCATAGTCACTTGTGTCCAGTATTGTGGTTTATTACTAGCCAATGGCGTAGAATCAATACCCTTCAGAGGTATAGGGACTTCCAGAGGCTCTAGATTAAACCCACAGTGCCTGGCAAAGGACCAATCCATAAGACTCAAAGCGGCACCAGAGTCGACATAGGCGTCCGCGGTAATTGACGATAATGAACAAATCAAGGTCACAGATAGAATAAACTTAGACTGTAAAGTGCCAATTGAAACAGACTTATCAACCTTCTTTGTGCGTCTAGAGCATGCTGATATAACATGAGTTGAATCACCACAATAGAAGCACAACCCATTTTTTCGCCTAAAATTCTGCCGTTCGCTTCTGGACAGAATTCTATCACATTGCATATTCTCTGGCGCCTTCTCAGAAGACACCGCCAAATGGTGCACAGGTTTACGCTCCCGCAAACGTTGATCAATCTGAATAGCCATTGTCATGGACTCATTCAGACCTGTAGGCACAGGGAACCCCACCATAACATCCTTAATGGCATCAGAGAGACCCTCTCTGAAATTCGCCGCCAAAGCGCACTCATTCCACTGAGTAAGCACAGACCATTTACGAAATTTTTGGCAGTATATTTCAGCTTCATCTTGCCCTTGAGATAGGGCCATCAAGGCTTTTTCAGCCTGAATCTCTAAATTAGGTTCCTCATAAAGCAACCCCAAAGCCAGAAAAAATGCATCCACATTGAGCAACGCAGGATCCCCTGGTGCCAATGCAAATGCCCAATCTTGAGGGTCACCTCGCAGCAAGGAAATTACAATCTTAACCTGCTGTGCGGGATCTCCAGCGGAGCGAGGTCTCAGAGAAAGAAATAATTTACAATTATATTTGAAATTCAGAAAACGAGATCTATCTCCGGAGAAAAACTCTGGTATAGGAATTCTAGGTTCAGATATAGGAGCATGTATAACAAAATCCTGTAAATTTTGAACTTTTGTGGCAAGATTATTCAAACCTGTAGCCAAACTCTGAGGATCCATTTTAAGCAGGTGAGATCAGAGCCATTCAAGGGTTAGAAGGAGAGGGAGACAAAGACTGCAATTAGAGCTGAAATGCAACTGATTCAACTACAGAGCAAACACAGAGGGAAAAAAATAAAAATAAATTTGCAGACTTCTTTTTCTCTCC
Organism: Ranitomeya variabilis; assembly: GCF_051348905.1. Lineage (NCBI taxonomy): Eukaryota > Metazoa > Chordata > Amphibia > Anura > Dendrobatidae > Ranitomeya > Ranitomeya variabilis. The sequence goes on along the minus strand of NC_135235.1, from coordinate 441,183,928 downwards.
TTTCTTCTGCCAACAGTTTTAACACGTGGCCGGCCATACTGTCATGGTTCCCAATGGCAGGGGAACGTCAGGACACATAAATAACGAACGAGCTCTTGGGTGATGGAATCTCGAGCTGACCGTGAGCTAAACCTACCACACAACTAATAGTGGCCGGGGGCGTGCCTAAGTTTTATCCCTAGACGTCTCTCGCCAGCCGGAGAACTAACTTACCCTAGTAGAGGAAAAAACAGACCTGGCTTACCTCTAGGGAAATTCCCCCAAAAAGGAGACAGAAGCCCCCCACATATATTGACGGTGAGTTCAGAGGAAAAGACATACGCAGTATGAAGGTAGGTTCAGCAAAGCGAGGTCCGCTTACTAGATAGTAGAAAGATACAAAAGGGAACTGCACGGTCAGCTGAAAACCCTTTTAAAATACCATCCTGAAATTACTTTAAAACTCATGTGTCAACTCATGACACCGGAGTGGTAATTTCAGCCCACAAGAGCTTCCAGCTACAGAGAAAGACTTAACTGTAAACTGGAACAAAAAATGCAAACAAACTTAGGACTAAGAGTCCAACTTAGCTGATCAGTAGTCTAGGAGCAGGAACATGCAACAGAAAGGCTCTGGTTACATTGATGGCCGGCAAGGCAATGACTGAAGAGCAGGATTAAATAGGAACACCCCACTACTGATGAAAACAGGTGAACTGAGAAAGAAAACAGACCCGAGTCACCAGTACCACTAGCCACCACCAGAAGGAGCCCAAAAGCAGATTCACAACAGCTGACTCTTTGGCCAGACGTAGTTGACTCATCTGCCAGTCAAAGCTGACTCAGAGGCCAATCATAGCTCACTCACTGGCCAGTCATAGCTGACTCACTGGTCAGTCATAGCTGACTCACTGGCCAGTCATAGCTGACTCAATGGCCAGTCATAGCTGACTCATCTGCCACTCATAGCTTACTCAACTGCCAGTTATAGCTGACTCATCTGACAGTCATAGCCGACTCATCTGACAGTCATAGCCGACTCTTTGGCCAGACGTAGTTGACTCATCTGCCTGTCAAAGCTGACTCAGAGGCCAATCATAGCTGACTCACTGGCCAGTCATAGCTGACTCATCTGCCAGTCATAGCTGACTCATTGGCCAGACATAGCTGACTCACCAGCCAGATATAGCTGGCTCATCTGCCAGTCAAAGCTGACTCATAGGCCAGTCACAGCTGACTCATCTGCCAGTCATAGCTGACTTACTGGCAAGTGATGACTGACTGATCTGACAGTCAAAGCTGACTGACAGGCCAGACATAGCTGACTCATCTGCCAGTCAAAGCTGACTCACAAGCCAGTAATAGCTGACTTTCCGACCAGTCATAGCTGACTCATAGGCCAGACATAGCTGACTCACCGGCCAGACATAGCTGACTCACCAGCCAGACATAGCTGACTCACCGGCCAGACATAGCTGACTCATCGGCCAGACATAGCTGACTCATCGGCCAGTCATAGCTGACTCACCATCCAGACATAGCTGACTCATTTGCTAGTCAAAGCTGACTCACAAGCCAGTAATCGCAGACTTTCCGGCCAGTCATAGCTGACTCATCTGCCAGTCATAGCCGGCTCACCGGCCTGACATAGCTGACTCATCAGCCAGACATAGCTGACGCATCAGCCAGATATAGCTGGCTCATCTGCCAGTCAGAGCTGACTCTTCTGCCAGTACTAGCTGACTCAACAGCCAGTCATAGCTGACTCATCTGCCTGACATAGCTGACTCACCGGCCAGTCATAGCTTACTCACCGGCCAGTGATAACTGACTCACAGGCCAGTCAAAGCTGACTCACAACCAGTAATAGCTGACTCACAGGCCAGACATAGCTGACTCATCTGCCAGTCAAAGCTGATTTACAAGCCAGTAATAGCTGACTAACCAGACGGACATAGCTGACCCATCGGCCAGTCAGAGCTGACTCATCTGTTGTGAATTAGACTTTTTTGGCTCCCTCTTGTGGTCACTAGTGATATGACTCTGGGATTTTCTTTCCTCAGTTTGGCACCCACCTGGGTCGTTAGTCCAGGGGTGTTGCTATATGAACTTCCTGAATTCTTAGTCTGGTGCCTGGCATCGTTGTAATCAGTCCTTTCTGTTTGCTCCTGTCTGCTGGTCCCGCTTCTTGCAAAATTAAGCTAAGTCCTGCTTCCTTGTTTTTTGGTTATTTGTATTGCTCTTATTTTTTGTCCAGCTTGTACTAAATGTGATTTCTGATTTTGCTGGAAGCTCTAGGGGGCTGGTATTCTCCCCCCGGGCCGTTAGACGGTTCGGGGGTTCTTGAATATCCAGCGTGGATATTTTTGATAGGGTTTTCGCTGACCGTATAAGTCATCTTGCTATTTTCTGCTATTAGTCAGTGGGCCTCTCTTTGCTAAATACCTAGTTCATTCTTACGTTTGTCTTTTCTTCTTACCTCACCGTTATTATTTGTTGGGGGCTTGTATCCAACTTTTGGGGTCTTTTCTCTGGAGGCAAGAAAGGTCTATCTTTTCCCTTCTAGGGTTAGTTAGTTCTCCGGCTGGCGCGAGACGTCTAGAACCAACGTAGGCACGTTCCCCGACTGCTGCTATTTGTGGTACTAGGATTAGATATACGGTCAGCCCAGTTACCACTGCCCTATGAGCTGGTTTTTTGTGTTTGCAGACTTGGTATTTATTTCTGAGACCCTCTGCCATTGGGGTCATAACAGTATGCCAGGCCAAAGTTGAATGTTTAATGCATTGCAGAAGTGGGATAATAAGAAAGGAAATTCTGAGGTTTTTGTTTTTTTTTCCCTCTCTTTCTTCCTCCCCTTTACCTCTGAGTGGCTTGAGCTTGCTGCAGACATGAATGTCCAGACCTTGATTACAAGTGTGGACCAGCTTGCTGCTCGTGTGCAGGGCATACAAGATTTTGTTACCAGTAGTCCTATGTCTGAACCTAAAATACCTATTCCTGAACTGTTCTCTGGAGACCGATTTAAGTTTAGGAATTTCAGGAATAATTGTAAATTGTTTCTATCTCTGAGACCCCGTTCGTCTGGAGACTCAGCTCAGCAAGTTAAAATTGTTATCTCTTTCTTACGGGGCGACCCTCAGGATTGGGCCTTCTCGCTAGCGCCAGGAGATCCGGCATTGGCAAATATTGATGCGTTTTTTCTGGCGCTCGGATTGCTTTACGAGAAACCCAATCTTGAAATTCAGGCAGAAAAAGCCTTGCTGGCTATTTCTCAGGGCCAGGATGAAGCTGAAGTGTATTGCCAAAAATTTCGGAAATGGTCCGTGCTTACTCAGTGGAATGAGTGTGCTCTGGCCGCAAATTTCAGAAATGGCCTTTCTGAAGCCATTAAGAATGTGATGGTGGGTTTCTCCATTCCTACAAGTCTGAATGATTCCATGGCGCTGGCTATTCAAATTGACCAGCGTTTGCGGGAGCGCAAAGCCGCTAATCCTCTTGTGGTGTTGTCTGAACAAACACCTGATTTAATGCAATGTGGTAGAATTCAGATTAGAAATGAACGGAAAAATCATAGACGTCAGAATGGGTTGTGTTTTTTCTGTGGTGATTCTACACATGTTATATCAGCATGCTCTAAACGCCTAACAAGGGTTGTTAGTCCTGTCGCCATTGGTAATTTGCAACCTAAATTTATTTTGTCTGTGACTTTAATTTGCTCATTGTCTTCCTACCCTGTTATGGCGTTTGTGGATTCAGGTGCTGCCCTGAGTCTTATGGATCTGTCATTTGCCAAGCGCTGTGGTTTTGTTCTTGAGCCGTTGGTAAATCCTATCCCTCTTAGAGGTATTGATGCTACGCCATTGGCGGAAAATAAACCGCAGTTTTGGACACAGGTAACCATGTGCATGACTCCTGAACATCGGGAGGTGATTCGTTTTCTTGTTCTGCATAAAATGCATGATTTGGTCGTTTTGGGTCTGCCATGGTTACAGACCCATAATCCAGTCTTGGATTGGAAGGCAATGTCTGTGTCAAGTTGGGGCTGTCAGGGAATTCATGGTGATTCCCCGCCGGTATCTATTGCTTCCTCTATTCCTTCGGAAGTTCCTGAGTATTTGTCTGATTTTCAGGATGTATTCAGCGAGTCCAGGTCCAGTGCTCTGCCTCCTCATAGGGACTGTGACTGCGCTATAGATTTGATTCCAGGTAGTAAATTTCCTAAGGGAAGACTATTTAATCTGTCTGTACCTGAGCATACCGCAATGCGTTCGTATATCAAGGAATCTCTGGAGAAGGGGCATATCCGTCCATCCTCTTCCCCTCTTGGTGCGGGATTCTTTTTTGTGGCCAAGAAGGACGGATCTTTGAGACCTTGTATTGACTATCAGCTTCTGAATAAAATCACTGTTAAATTTCAGTATCCTTTGCCTCTGTTGTCGGACTTGTTTGCCCGGATTAAAGGTGCCAAGTGGTTCACCAAGATAGATCTTCGTGGTACGTACAACCTTGTGCGCATTAAGCAAGGAGATGAGTGGAAAACTGCATTTAATACGCCCGAAGGTCATTTTGAGTACTTGGTGATGCCTTTTGGGCTCTCTAATGCTCCTTCAGTGTTTCAGTCCTTTATGCATGATATTTTCCGGAAGTATCTGGATAAATTTATGATTGTTTATCTGGATGATATTCTGTTTTTTTCTGATGATTGGGACTCGCATGTAGAGCAGGTCAGGATGGTGTTTCAGGTTTTGCGTGAGAATGCTTTGTTTGTTAAGGGCTCAAAGTGTCTCTTTGGAGTACAGAAGGTTCCCTTTTTGGGTTTTATTTTTTCCCCTTCTGCGGTGGAGATGGACCCAGTCAAGGTCCGAGCTATTCATGATTGGACTCAACCCACGTCAGTTAAGAGTCTTCAGAAGTTCTTGGGCTTTGCTAACTTCTACCGTCGTTTTATCGCTAATTTTTCTAGCGTTGTTAAACCTTTGACGGATATGACCAAGAAAGGTTCTGATGTTGCTAACTGGGCTCCTGCAGCCGTGGAGGCTTTCCAAGAGTTGAAGCGCCGGTTTACTTCAGCGCCTGTTTTGTGCCAGCCTGATGTCTCACTTCCCTTTCAGGTTGAAGTGGATGCTTCTGAGATTGGGGCAGGGGCCGTTTTGTCACAGAGAGGCCCTGGTTGCTCTGTAATGAGACCATGTGCTTTTTTCTCTAGGAAGTTTTCGCCTGCTCAGCGGAATTATGATGTTAGCAATCGGGAGTTGCTGGCCATGAAGTGGGCATTTGAAGAGTGGTGTCATTGGCTCGAGGGTGCTAAGCATCGTGTGGTGGTCTTGACTGATCACAAAAATCTGATGTATCTCGAGTCTGCTAAACGTCTGAGTCCTAGACAGGCCCGTTGGTCATTGTTTTTCTCCCGTTTTGACTTTGTGGTCTCGTATTTACGAGGTTAAAAGAATGTGAAGGCTGATGCTCTTTCAAGGAGCTTTGTGCCTGACTCTCCTGGAGCCGCAGAACCAGTTGGTATTCTTAAAGAGGGAGTAATCTTGTCAGCCATTTCTCCGGATTTGCGACGTGTGTTGCAGAGATTTCAGGCTGGTAGACCTGACTCTTGTCCACCTGACAGACTGTTTGTCCCTGATAAGTGGACCAGCAGAGTCATTTCCGAGGTTCATTCCTCGGTGTTGGCAGGGCATCCGGGAATTTTTGGCACCAGAGATTTGGTGGCTAGGTCCTTTTGGTGGCCTTCCTTGTCATGGGATGTGCGGTCATTTGTGCAGTCCTGTGGGACTTGTGCTCGAGCTAAGCCTTGCTGTTCTCGTGCCAGCGGGTTGCTCTTGCCCTTGCCTGTCCCGAAGAGGCCTTGGACACACATTTCCATGGATTTCATTTCAGATCTTCCGGTGTCTCAGGGCATGTCTGTCATCTGGGTGGTATGTGATCGCTTTTCCAAGATGGTCCATTTGGTATCTTTGCCTAAGCTGCCTTCCTCTTCCGATCTGGTTCCTTTGTTCTTTCAGAATGTGGTCCGTTTACACGGCATTCCTGAGAATATCGTGTCTGACAGAGAATCCCAGTTTGTTTCCAGGTTCTGGCGATCCTTTTGTGCTAAGATGGGCATTGATTTGTCGTTTTCGTCTGCCTTTCATCCTCAGACTAATGGACAAACGGAGCGAACTAATCAGACTCTGGAGGCTTATTTGAGGTGTTTTGTTTCTGCAGATCAGGATGATTGGGTGACCTTCTTGCCGTTGGCTGAGTTTGCCCTTAATAATCGGGCTAGTTCCGCTACTTTGGTTTCGCCATTTTTCTGCAACTCTGGTTTCCATCCTCGTTTTTCCTCGGGACATGTGGAGCCTTCTGACTGTCCTGGGGTAGATTCTGTGGTGGATAGGTTGCAGCAGATTTGGAATCGTGGTGGACAACTTAAAGTTGTCACAGGAGAAGGCTCAGCGTTTTGCCAACCGCCGCCGCGGTGTGGGTCCCCGACTTCGTGTTGGGGATTTGGTATGGCTGTCTTCTCGATTTGTTCCTATGAAGGTCTCCTCTCCTAAATTTAAGCCTCGCTTCATCGGTCCTTACAAGATATTGGAAATCCTTAATCCTGTGTCCTTTCGCTTGGATCTTCCGGTGTCGTTTGCCATTCACAACGTGTTCCATAGGTCTTTGTTGCGGCGGTACGTTGTACCTGTGGTTCCTTCTGTTGAGCCTCCTGCTCCGGTGTTGGTTGAGGGCGAGTTGGAGTACGTGGTGGAGAAGATCTTAGATTCTCGTCTCTCCAGGCGGAGGCTTCAGTATCTGGTCAAGTGGAAGGGCTATGGTCAGGAGGATAATTCCTGGGTGGTTGCCTCTGATGTGCATGCGGCCGATTTGGTTCGTGCCTTTCACGCTGCTCATCCTGATCGCCCTGGTGGTCTTGGTGAGGGTTCGGTGACCCCTCCTTAAAGGGGGGGTACTGTTGTGAATTAGACTTTTTTGGCTCCCTCTTGTGGTCACTAGTGATATGACTCTGGGATTGTCTTTCCTCAGTTTGGCACCCACCTGGGTCGTTAGTCCAGGGGTGTTGCTATATGAACTTCCTGAATTCTTAGTCTGGTGCCTGGCATCGTTGTAATCAGTCCTTTCTGTTTGCTCCTGTCTGCTGGTCCCGCTTCTTGCAAAATTAAGCTAAGTCCTGCTTCCTTGTTTTTTGGTTATTTGTATTGCTCTTATTTTTTGTCCAGCTTGTACTAAATGTGATTCCTGATTTTGCTGGAAGCTCTAGGGGGCTGGTATTCTCCCCCCGGGCCGTTAGACGGTTCGGGGGTTCTTGAATATCCAGCGTGGATATTTTTGATAGGGTTTTCGCTGACCGTATAAGTCATCTTGCTATTTTCTGCTATTAGTCAGTGGGCCTCTCTTTGCTAAATACCTAGTTCATCCTTAAGTTTGTCTTTTCTTCTTACCTCACCGTTATTATTTGTTGGGGGCTTGTATCCAACTTTTGGGGTCTTTTCTCTGGAGGCAAGAAAGGTCTATCTTTTCCCTTCTAGGGTTAGTTAGTTCTCCGGCTGGCGCGAGACGTCTAGAACCAACGTAGGCACGTTCCCCGGCTGCTGCTATTTGTGGTGCTAGGATTAGATATACGGTCAGCCCAGTTACCACTGCCCTATGAGCTGTTTTTTTGTGTTTGCAGACTTGGTATTTATTTCTGAGACCCTCTGCCATTGGGGTCATAACACTCATCTGCCAGTCATAGCTGACTCATCGGCCAGACATAGCTGACTCATCGGCCAGACATAGCTGACTCATCGGCCAGTCAAAGATGACTCATCTGCCAGTCATAGCTGACTCACCAGCCAGTGATAACTGACTGATCTGCCAGTCAAAGCTGACTCACAGGCCAGTAATAGCTGACTTTCCGACCAGTCATAGCGGACTCATCTGCCAGTCATAGCTGACTCACCGGCCAGACATAGCTGACTCATCGGCCAGACATAGCTGACTCATCTGCCAGTCATAGCTGACTAACCTCCCAGACATAGCTGACTCATCTGCCAGACATAGCTGACTCATCTGCCAGACATAGCTGACTCATCGGCCAGACATAGCCGACTCATCTGCCAGTCAAAGCTGACTCATCTGCCAGACATAGCTGACTCATCGGCCAGACATAGCTGACTCATCGGCCAGTCATAGCTGACTCATCGGCCAGTCCCAGCTGACTGATCTGCCAGTCATAGCTGACTCATCTACCAATCAAAGCTGACTCATCTGCCAATCAAAGCTGACTCATCGGCCAGTCATAGCTGACTCATCGGCCAGTCATAGCTTGCTCATCAGTCAGCTTTCTTCAGCCGTCCCATGCAGAATGGAGTCGTGGTGCAATCTTCTCAACTGCTCAACTTCTGCTCTGTTCAGGCAGGGCTCTGATTGTTGATCGGTGAGGGTCTGAGCCATGAAACTCCTCCCACGATCAGTAAGGTATCACCAGAGGTGTATGTAGGAGGGATAGTTGGGGCAGCCGTAAGGAGGGCGCAGTCCGGCTGCCTAATGCAGCGGGCTGCAGTGTCTTGCCCGGCGGCTGCATTTTGCCGCCCCCCGGACTGGGAATTGTACGTTCTCTGTTCCGGCTGTCAAGCTGACAGCCTGCACAGAGAAGCTGCAGCGTGCTGGCTCCCGGTGATCAATTGTACTCTCATATACATGAGTAAAATTTAAGCTCTGACGCCTCATGTGATCACGCTGCTGACGTCACTCGCCCACGCTGCAGCGACCCACATTGATGCTAAGTGCTCTAGTGGAGCTGAAGATACCAAAGTTTAAGTGCACAGGGGGGATTTGGAGTGGGGATTTAAAATGTGTGGGGAGATTTAGAGTGGTGATTGCGGGATTTAATGTGTGTGGGGAGATTTGAAGAGGGGATGGGGGATTTAATGTGTGGTGGGAGATTTGGAGTGGGGATGGGGGACTTAATGTGTGGGATGAGATTTGGAGTAAGGATGGGGATTGGAGTGGGGATGGGGAGATTTAATGTGTGGTGGGAGATTTGGAGTGGGGATGGTGGATTTAATGTGTAGGGGAAGATTTGGAGCTGGATTGGTGGGATTTAATTTGTGGTGGGAGATTTGGAGTGGAGATAGTGGGTTTAATGTGTGGGGGGAGATTTGGAGTGGGGATGGGAATTCAAAGTGTGGGGGGAGATTTGGAATGGGGATGGGGGATTTAATCTGGAGGGGGAGATTTGGAGCTGGATTGGTGGGATTTAATGTGTGGTGGGAGATTTGAAATGGGGATTGGTGGATGTAATTTGTGGGGGAGATTTGGAGTGGGGATGGGAAGATTTAATGTGTGGGGGGAGGTTTGGAGTGAGGATGGGGAGATTTAATGTGTGTGGGGAGATTTGGAGGAGATTTGGAGTGGGCATTGAGAGATTTAATGTGTAGGGGGATTTGAGGACACAAAATGTGGAGCAAAGGGGGTGATGCAGGGCATGTACAGTACAGACTAAAAGTTTGGACACACCTCATTTAAAGATTTTTCTGTATTTTCATGACTATGAAAGTTGTACATTCACACTGAAGGCATCAAAACTATGAATTAACACATGTGGAATTATATACTTAACAAAAAAGTGTGAAACAATTGAAAATATGTCATATTCTAGGTTTTTCAAAGTAGCCACCTTTTGCTTTGATGACTGCTTTGCACACTCTTGGCATTCTCTTGATGAGCTTCAAGAGGTAGTCACCGGAAATGGTTTTCACTTCACAGGTGTGCCCTGTCAGGTTTAATAAGTGGGATTTCTTGCCTTATAAATGGGGTTGGGACCATCAGTTGTGTTGAGCAGAAGTCTGGTGGATACACAGCTGATAGTCCTACTGAATAGACTGTTAGAATTTGTATTATGGCAAGAAAAAAGCAGCTAAGTAAAGAAAAAGGAGTGGCCATCATTACTTTAAGAAATGAAGGTCAGTCAGTCCGAAAAATTGGGAAAACTTTGAAAGTGTCCCCAAGTGCAGTTGCAAACACTATCAAGCGCTACAAAGAAACTGGCTCACATGTGGACCGCCCCAGGAAAGGAAGACCAAGAGTCACCTCTGCTTCTGAGGATAAGTTTATCCAAGTCACCAGCCTCAGAAATCGCAGGTTAACAGCAGCTCAGATTAGAGACCAGGTCAATGCTACACAGAGTTCTAGCAGCAGACACATCTCTACAACAACTGTTAAGAGGAGACTTTGTGCAGCAGACCTTCATGGTAAAATAGCTGCTAGGAAACCACTGCTAAGGACAGGCAACAAGCAGAAGAGACTTGTTTGGGCTAAAGAACACAAGGAATGGACATTAGACCAGTGGAAATCTGTGCTTTTGTCTGATGAGTCCAAATTTGAGATCCTTGGTTCCAACCACCGTGTCTTTGTGCGACGCAGAAAAGGTGAACGGATGGAGTCTACATGACTGGTTCTCACCGTGAAGCATGGAGGAGGAGGTGTGATGGTGTGGGGGTGCTTTGCTATTGACACTGTTGGGGATTTATTCAAAATTGAAGGCATACTGAACCAGCATGGCTACCACAGCATCTTGCAGAGGCATGCTATTCCATCTGGTTTGCGTTTAGTTAGACCATCATTTATTTTTCAACAGGACAATGACCCCAAACACACCTCCAGGCTGTGTAAGGGTTATTTGACCAAGAAGGAGAGTGATGGGGTGCTACGCCAGATGACCTGGCCTCCACTGTCACCAGACATGAACCCAACCGAGATGGTTTGGGGTGAGCTGGACTGCAGAGTGAAGGCAAAAGTGCCAACAAGTGCTAAGCATCTCTGGGAACTCCTTCAAGATTGTTGGAAGACCATTTATAATTGGTGAGTGGGGGGATGGGTGCAGACAGGAAAGGGAGCAAACGTATACAGACACAGTAAGAGTAGGGCTGGAAAATTGTATGTGAACACAGTATGGCAAGTGAGAGTGTTGGGATGTGTGCAGACAGTATAGGAAGTCGGGGGTATGTGCGAGCAGGCAGTATAGAGAGTATGGGGGTAAACATATGAGGAGACAGTATGGTGAACAGGGGAATGTGATAGGAGACAGTATGGAGGGAGGGGAATAGTGTGAGGAGACTGTATGGAGGGAGAATAGTGAGAGGGCACAGAATAGAGACTGAGTAGTAGGGGCATAACATGGGGGGACAGTGTAAGGGTACAGCCAGGAGGTGACGGTAAACCAAAGGGAAGTGATGAGGGGGCATGGTTTGGAGACTGGGACCTATAGGGGGAACTCAGTATGAGAGAACAGTGTGTAGAGGGGTCCCAGTATGGAAAGAAGGTGGCAGTGTGGAGAGCATGTACCATAAGAGGGACAGTGTGGGGGTCATATTTTGTACAGGGAATATAGTTAGAGGCAATTATTTATTCAGGGGCTCAGCGTAGGGCAGATATTTTTATTCAGGTGCATTATAATAATACTGCTATCTTTAAGGGCATCATGTGGAGATTTGCTGCAGAAGACAGGAGAAAATGGAAGTCTGCAGAGATGGCTGTGGATGTGAAATCTCAACATGGGGTCTGGACAAGATTATTATTATTATTATTATTTATTATTATAGCGTCATTTATTCCATACGTTTTACATGTGAAGAGGGGTATACATAATAAAAAACAAGTACAATAATCTTAATCAATTCAAGTTACAACTGGTACATAGGGAGAGAGGTCCCTGCCTGCGAGGGCTCACAATCTACAAGGGATGGGTGAGAATACAGTAGGAAAGGGTAGAGCTGGTCCAGCAGCGGTTTGGTGGATTGGTGGTTACTGCAGGTTGTAGGCTTGTGCGCCGATACAGTTACAGTAGCGTAGCTCCGGGTGGGCCCCCTCTGAGCTCCGTGCCCGGGGCACTTGCACCCTCTGCCCCCCTTAGCTATGCTACTGGTTGGGCGAATGGGTATAAGGTTAGAGATGTTACGGAAAGTTGTGACAGAACATGGATGGGAGGTAGAAATGATTGTAGGAATATGGTGAGGAGGACCAGAATTTGGATAAACGTAGCCGGCAGTGAGGAGGAGCAGAGAAAGTGTTAGCAGGTGTGAGCAGGAGAGGGCATGAGGGGACTGTCTGTGTTTGGAGACAGAGTATTGTATATTGAGGAATAGTTCAGAGGAGGAGGTTAGATGGATGGGGAGGATTGAGAGGAGATGACTAGTTCCTTACTAGGTGTTGGGATTGGGGGTTAGCAGAAAGTGAAGGATTATAGGGGTGAGAGTGAAAACTAGCAGAAACGTTGTTTACAGTGACTGTATCCAGTTACCTTCAGTTCCCTTCTGGTTCAATTCTGGAATTAATTCTGAGCATCACACTTCTATGATACACTTATGTGATACACGGGGCAGACTGACATCTTGGCAGACTTATGCTATACAATATATGTGCAACAATGTGCATTCAGGTGTGAAGCAGAGGGGAGTGGTCTGTGCTCATCTTGGTCACATAATTAAGAGTGAACCAGATGCATATGATCAAGCCAAAGTAAACTAGGTCATAAATAACATTGGGGGTATTGCAGGGGTCAGTTGAAAAGCATACTAAGTTTTGCTACAGGCTGAGGTAGGAAAGTTCAGTGTGGAAAAGATGGATGACATACGTGTAGAGAGAATAGATAAATGGACATACTGATTAGGGTGCGACGATGTCAGATGGCAGGGTACAATCTGTATACATCATTCTGGAATTAATTCTCAGTATCACACTTCTATGATACACGGGGCAGACTGACGTTTTGGCAGACTTATTCTATGAAGATGAAGAAAAGCAGCAGAAGGACTCCAGAGACGACATCATCTATAAGGTACCTTGATGTAAATGTTATTTGTGATACTGACTAATTCTCATATTTTTATTTATGTTAGGAGTAGGGTTGAGCGAAACGGATCGGTCATTTTCAAAAGTTGCCGACTTTTGGCAAAGTCGGGTTTCATGAAACCCGATCCGATCCCAGCGTGGGATCGGCCATGCGGTACACGATCTTCGCGCCAAAGTCGCGTTTCCTATGATTCTTAAAGCGCCATTTCTCAGCCAATGAAGGTGCACGCAGAGTGTGGGCAGCGTGATGACATAGGTCTCGGTCCCCACCATCTTAGAGAAGGGCATGGCAGTGATTGGCTTGCTTCCTTCGGCATCACAGGGGCTATAAAGGGGCGTTCCCGCCGACCGCCATCTTACTGCTGCTGATCTGAGCGTAGGGAGAGGATGCTGCCGCTTCGTCAGAAGCAGGGATAGTGTTAGGCAGGGTAAATTAACCCCAAAACCGCTTGTGCTGTAGCGATTTCAACTGTCCAACACCACCTTTTCTTTGCAGGGACAGTGGAGGCTCGATTTCTGTGCAACAGCTCTGTAGGTTAGAAGGCTCCCTGATAGCTGTATTGCTGTGTGTACGCCGCTGTGCAAACCAACTGCTTTTTTCAAAGCACAAATCCTGTTGCTCCTTCCTTTCTGCACAGCTATCTTGTTTGTTTGTCCACACTTTTGACTTTTGTGTGCAGCACTCCTTTTTATTGCTGCCTGCCATACTTTTCTGAGATTACTGTAGGGAGATAATAATTGTAGTACAGTCCCTTTTTTTTTTTTTTTTGTTATATCTCTTCAAGCCACTTTCTGCCACAGAAAATATACTCTAATACAGTGGCCCAGATTTATTCACTAGTCTCCCTGAAAAAAAAAAAAAAGGGGCAGATTAAAATTGGCAAATCTGCATCAGTGCTGATAGCATCTGTCTTTCATTTTCATTTTCTGCCACAGAAAACCTACTGTATTACAGTGGGCCTGATTTCTTCACAATTCTCCCAGAAAAAAATAAAACAAGTGGGAGATTAAGATTGGCAAATCTGCATCAGTGCCAGTCCTGTGTGTGGCATCTAAACCAAAAAGAAGAGCCAAACAACCACTAAGTGCGGCACTGGATGCTATATATGACTAAACAAATGAAATGTCAATTTTAACCATATATATAAAATCCAAACCAGACGGGGTGGATATAAGTATAAATTTTATTGAGAATACTAAATATAAATATAAATAGTTAGATACAAACAGGACAACGGTGATAGAGCAAAAAACAGCTAAAAGGAACAGCGCATCAGATGTAACCACACATAAGGGGATGCGCTGAAAGACTGCACAGAAAAATCAGTGCTGCACAGCCCGCAGCACCTAAGGCATAGATGCCAAATAGTGATAATGACACCCGCAGATAATCAATGTAACACCTCATGGAGGGTGACAAATGAAGAGGCGAGCTATAAGGTGCCAGCACCGCACACCCAAAATACTGGGTTGCAGGGCTGCACCATGTAACACAAGGTAAGCCAATTAAGGCATATAATGAAAATAACCTAGTTAATACTAAGTACCTTGGGACATCTCAGCGACAGGGTGCCGGCGTGCAGACAGGGAGCAGAGAGCCTCAACGCGCGTTTCACCGCCTTGGCTTCGTCAGGAGGCGTGGTGTGTGTGTGGCATCTGTCTTTGTTTTTCTGCCACAGAAAACCTACCGTATAACAGTGGGCCTGATTTCTTCACAATTCTCCCAGAAAAAATAAAACAAGTGGGAGATTAAGATTGGCAAATCTGCATCAGTGCCAGTCCTGTGTGTGGCATCTGTCTTAGTTTTTCTGCCACAGAAAACCTACTGTATAACAGTGGGCCTGATTTCTTCACAATTCTCCCAGAAAAAAATAAAAAAGTGGGAGATTAAGATTGGCAAATCTGCATCAGTGCCAGTCCTGGGTGTGGCATCTGTCTTTGTTTTTCTGCCACAGAAAACCTACTGTGTAACAGTGGGCCTGATTTCTTCACAATTCTCCCATAAAAAATAAAACAAGTGGGAGATTAAGATTGGCAAATCTGCATCAGTGCCAGTCCTGTGTGTGGCATCTGTCTTTCTTTTTCTGCCACAGAAAACCTACAGTATAAGGCTGGAGTCACACTTGGCGTAAGACAATACGCCACGTATTATACGTCCGTACTACGGCCGTAATACGGAGAAATGTTCCCAAAATATTGATCCGTAGTCAGGGTGTTTCAGCGTATTTTGCGCATGGCATCCTCCGTATGTAATCCGTATGGCATCCGTACTGCGAGATTTTCGCGCAGGCTTGCAAAACCGACATCTAATGGATTTATGTGCTCAAATGTTCGGGAAAACATATATACAGTATATATATATATATGTATATGTCATTGAGACACATATATATATATTCTGTATTTAGATGCCATTCAGCGCGATATCTGTGAAAAGTCGGTAATTCAATTGCCGGCTTTTCATTTCTCCTGCACAAACCCGACATGATATGAGACATGATTACATACAGTAAACCATCTCATATCCCCTTTTTTTTGCATATTCCACACTACTAATGTTAGTAGTGTGTATGTGCAAAATTTCAGCGCTGTAGCTGCTGAAATAAAGGGTTAAATGGCGGAAAAAATTGGCGTGGGCTCCCGCGCAATTTTCTCCGCCAGAGTGGTAAAGCCAGTGACTGAGGGCAGATATAGCCTAGAGAGGGTCCATGGTTATTGGCCCCCCCGTGGCTAAAAACATCTGCCCCCAGCCACCCCAGAAAAGGCACATCTGGAAGATGCGTCTATTCTGGCACTTGGCCACTCTCTTCCCACTCCCTGTAGCGGTGGGATATGGGGTAATGAAGGGTTAATGCCACCTTGCTATTGTAAGGTGACATTAAGCCAGATTAATAATGGAGAGGCGTCAATTATGACACCTATCCATTATTAATCCAATTGTTTGAAAGGGTTAAAAAACACACACACGATTTAAAAGTATTTTAATGAAATAAACACAGCGGTTGTTGTAATAATTTATTGTTCTCTCAATCCATTTCCAGGCCCTCGCTTGGCAAAATAATAAATGCACAAGATACATACCTTCTGATGTCAGATCACTTCCCACGATGTAATCCATCTGAAGGGGTTAATTATTTTACAGGCAGGAGCCCTGCTAATGCACTCGCTCGTGCCTGTAATTCCGCGGCGAATGAATGAAATGTAGGTCATTGACCTACATTTCCTTCAGTCGCGGTGATGCGCCCCCTGGTGGATGTCCTCATATGACCTGGAGCGTGGAAAAAGTTCCCAGGCTGCAGTTCATGAGAACATCCACCAGAGGGCGCCTCACCGCGACTCAATGTAAGTACAGATCCAGCTTTCCTTTCAGCACCCGGGGATTACAGGCACGAGCGAGTGGTTTATCGCAGCTCGTGCCTGTAATATTAGTTAACCCCTTCAGATGGATTACCTCGTTGGACGTGATCTGACATCAGAAGGTATGTATCTTGTGCGTTTATTATTTTGCCAAGCGAGGGCCTGGAAATGGATTGAGAGAGCAATAAATTATTACAACAACCTGTGTGTTTATTTCATTAAAATACTTTTAAATCATGTGTGTGTGTGTTTTTTAACCCTTTCAAACAATTGGATTAATAATGGATAGGTGTCATAATTGACGCCTCTCCATTATTGATCTGGCTTAATGTCACCTTACAATAGCAAGGTGGCATTAACCCTTCATTACCCCATATCCCACCGCTACAGGGAGTGGGAAGAGAGTGGCCAAGTGCCAGAATAGGTGCATCTTCCAGATGTGCCTTTTCTGGGGTGGCTGGGGGCAGATGTTTGCAGCCACGGGGGGGGGGGGCAATAACCATGGACCCTCTCCTGGCTATTAATATCTGCCCTCAGTCACTGGCTTTACCACTCTGGCGGAGAAAATTGCGCGGGAGCCCACGCCAATTTTTTCCGCCATTTAACCCTTTATTTCAGCAGCTACAGCGCTGAAATTTTGCACATACACACTACTAACATTAGTAGTGTGGAATATGCAAAAAAAAAGGGGATATGAGATGGTTTACTGTATGTAAACCATGTCTCATATCCTGTCGGGTTTGTGCAGGAGAAATGAAAAGCTGGCAATTGAATTACCGACTTTTCACTAACACCGCTGCGTATTTCTCGCAAGTCACACTGCAGGTCCGTGTGGAATCCGTATTTTTCTCGCCCCCATAGACTTTCATTGGCGATTTTTTTGCGCAATACGCTGACAAACGCAGCATGCTGCGATTTTGTACGGCCGTAGAAAGCCGTATAATACTGAACCGTAATATACGGCTAATAGGAGCAGCCCCATTGAGAATAATTGTGCCGTATGTTATGCGAGTTTTACGGACGTAGTTTCTGCGCTCTTACATCCGTAAAACTCGCATGTGTGACCCCGGCCTAACAGTGGGCCTGATTTCTTCACAATTCTCCCAGAAAAAAAAAACAAGTGGGAGATTAAGATTGGCAAATCTGCATTAGTGCCAGTCCTGTGCGTGGCATCTGTCTTTGTTTTTCTGCCACAGAAAACTTACTGTATAACAGTGGGCCTGATTTCTTCACAATTCTCCCAAAAAAAAAAAAAAAGTGGGAGATTAAGATTGGCAAATCTGCATCAGTGCCAGTCCTGGGAGTGGCATCTGTCTTTCTTTTTCTGCCACAGAAAACCTACAGTATAACAGTGGGCCTGATTAAATCACTTGTCTCCCATATCCAAAAAAATAAATAAAATAAAGGTAGAATAATCTTGCCAAATCTGTGCATCTGTGCGAGTGCTGTCTGTGGTATCTGTCAGTCATTTTGTGCCACAGGAACTATACCGTGATATAGTGGGCCTGATTAAATCCCTTATCTCCCATATCAAAAAAAGAGGGACATTTCTATTGCCAGTGTGTGCATCTGCGTCAGTCCTGTTAGTGCCATATCTGCCAGCCTCTTTCTGCCAATCAAACTGTGTAGTGTAATACAGTGGGCCTGATTTTTCCCTGCATTCTTCCACACATAAAGAGGGACATTTCTATTGCCAGTGTGTGCATCTGCGTCAGTCCTGTTAGTGTCATATCTGCCAGCCTCTTTCTGCCAATCAAACTGTGTAGTGTAATACAGTGGGCCTGATTTTTCCCTGCATTCTCCCACACATAAAGAGGGACATTTCTATTGCCAGTGTGTGCATCTGCGTCAGTCCTGTTAGTGTCATATCTGCCAGCCTCTTTCTGCCAATCAAACTGTGTAGTGTAATACAGTGGGCCTGATTTTTCCCTGCATTCTCCCACACATAAAGAGGGACATTTCTATTGCCAGTGTGTGCATCTGCGTCAGTCCTGTTAGTGCCATATCTGCCAGCCTCTTTCTGCCAATCAAACGGTGTAGTGTAATACAGTGGGCCTGATTTTTCCCTGCATTCTCCCACACATAAAGAGGGACATTTCTATTGCCAGTGTATGCATCTGCGTCAGTCCTGTTAGTGCCATATCTGCCAGCCTCTTTCTGCCAATCAAACTGTGTAGTGTAATACAGTGGGCCTGATTTTTCCCTGCATTCTCCCACACATAAAGAGGGACATTTCTATTGCCAGTGTGTGCATCTGCGTCAGTCCTGTTAGTGTCATATCTGCCAGCCTCTTTCTGCCAATCAAACTGTGTAGTGTAATACAGTGGGCCTGATTTTTCCCTGCATTCTCCCACACATAAAGAGGGACATTTCTATTGCCAGTGTGTGCATCTGCGTCAGTCCTGTTAGTGTCATATCTGCCAGCCTCTTTCTGCCAATCAAACTGTGTAGTGTAATACAGTGGGCCTGATTTTTCCCTGCATTCTCCCACACATAAAGAGGGACATTTCTATTGCCAGTGTGTGCATCTGCGTCAGTCCTGTTAGTGCCATATCTGCCAGCCTCTTTCTGCCAATCAAACTGTGTAGTGTAATACAGTGGGCCTGATTTTTCCCTGCATTCTCCCACACATAAAAAAGGGAGATTTAAATTCACAAGTTCACGTACACCTTCTACCTGGTTTTACAGGACCACATAACGGTTGTTAGTTTAATTACATTTTTCCAAGAATGAGGAAGTCTGGTGGAAAAGGTCGTGGCCGTGGGCGTTCATTGCCAGCTGGTAATGATGTTAGTGGTGGTGGTCGTGGAGCATCAGGTGGTTGTGAGAAAAGCAATATAGCCCCTAAGTCTCAAGTTGTTGAGCCAGCGTCATCGTCTGGCTACACAAGGCCTCGAAGGCTCCCTTTTCTGGGAGTAGGAAAACCGCTTTTGAAGCCGGAGCAGCAGGAACAAGTATTGGCTTTCATTGCTGACTCTGCCTCTAGCTCTTTCGCCTCCTCCTCGGAAAGTGCCAAATGTCCAAGCAGTGCGTTGTCAGTGGATGCTCCCGGTCAGGAACAAGTCGCTTCCTTGTGTCCTTCACCCAGAACAACAGTGAAGGATGTGTCAGGCGACACAACAGGTTACTCCATGGAGCTCTTTACACATACCGTGCCTGGGTTAGAAAGGGAAATTGTTAACAGGCCATGCCCATTACAAGATGAATCGGACATGGAGTGCACAGGTGCACAGCCACAGCCAGATTATTATGCTGTTCCTTTGACTCAGATCAGAACATTGCCCTCGCAGTGTACTGATCCAGAATCTGACCCCGATGAGACTATGGAGCCCCGTCACCAACGCTATAGCACCGGCTTACACGGTGACCCAGAGGAAGGTGCACAGGACATAGAAGAGGAGGTCATAGATGACCCAGTTGTTGACCCCGATTGGCAGCCATTGGGGGAACAGGGTGCAGGCAGCAGCAGCTCTGAAGCGGAGGAGGAGGAGCCGCAGCAGGCATCAACATCGCAACAGGTTCCATCTGGCAGGCCCGTATCTGGCCAAAAACGTGTGGCAAAACCAAAACCAGTTGTAGGACAGCGTGGCCATCCGGTTAAAGTAGCTCAGTGTGCAATGCCTGAAAAGGTATCCGATAGTTGGAAGAGTGCAGTCTGGAATTTTTTTAACCAAGATCCCAATGATCAGTGCAAAGTCATCTGTAAGAAATGCTCAAGGACCTTCAGCAGAGGTCAGAATGTTAAAAATCTAAATATAAGTTGCATGCGTAGACATTTAACCACCATGCACTTGCAAGCCTGGACAAACTACCAAACGTCCCTTAACGTTGTAGCACCCTCTCACAATGAAGCTAGTCAGCAACGCGACATCCCTTCCCTCACTGTAAGCCCACCGTTTACCACACCACCTGCAGGTAATGTGGCGGTTTCGTCACAAGGCCAAAGCAGTCAGGGAATCACCAGGTTCGTGGTAGGAAAAACTGTATGTAGGGCAACAGCAAGAATACCATCACCAACCCTCTCTGAGTCACCCATGTCCACCAGCACCCCCGCTAGTTCCACCCTATGCAGCTCTCCAGTCCAGCTCACCCTACATGAGACTCTCGTTAGGAAAAGGAAGTACTCATCCTCGCATCCGCGTACACAGGGTTTGAACGCCCACATTGCTAGACTAATCTCGTTAGAGATTATGCCCTACCGCTTAGTTGAAAGCGAAGCTTTCAAAGCCCTGATGGACTACGCTGCACCACGCTACGAGCTATCCAGTCGACACTTTTTTCCAGAAAAGCCATCCCAGCCCTCCACCAGCATGTAAAAGACCGCATTGTCCATGCGATCAGGCAATCTGTGAGTAGAAAGGTGCACCTGACAACAGATGCATGGACCAGTAGGCATGGCCAGGGGCATTACGTCTCCATCACGGCACACTGGGTTAATGTGGTGGATGCAGGGTCCACAGGGGACAGTAATCTTGGGACAGTTCTGCCTATTCCACGGTCTAGGAAACAGTTGGCTGTAGGCGTTCGTCATCGCTCCTCCTCCTCGTCCTCCAGCAGAAGCGAGAGCTCGTCCACAGACCGCAGTCGCACGACCACTCCATCCGCAGCTGCCACTGTTGCACACGAGGTGTCCAATTATGGAACAGCTAGTGGCAAGCGTCAGCAGGCTGTATTGGCAATGAAGTGTTTGGGCGACAACAGACACACCGCGGAAGTTCTGTCTGAGTTCTTGCAGCAAGAAACTCAGTCATGGCTGGGCACTGTACATCTTGAGGCAGGCAAGGTAGTGAGTGATAACGGAAGGAATTTTATGGCTGCCATAGCCCTTTCACAACTGAAACACATTCCTTGCCTGGCTCACACCTTAAACCTGGTGGTGCAGTGCTTCCTGAAAAGTTATCCGGGTTTACCCGACCTGCTGCTGAAAGTGCGCAGACTTTGCTCTCACATCCGCTGTTCGCCCGTACACTCCAGCCGTATGCAGAACCATCAGTGGTCTTTGAACCTTCCCCAGCATCACCTAATCATCGACGTTGCAACAAGGTGGAACTCCACACTGCACATGCTTCATAGACTGTGCGAAGAGAGGCGTGCTGTTATGTATTTGTGGCAGGATACACATACACGGGCAGGCAGTTGGATGGCAGACATGGAGTTGTCAGCTGTGCAGTGGTCGAAGCTCCAAGACCTGTGTCAAGTCCTTCAGTGTTTTGAGGAATGCACACGGCTGGTTAGTGCAGACAACGCCATAATAAGTATGAGCATCCCCCTAATGCGTCTGCTGATGCAAAGTTTGACGCACATAAAGGAGCAGGCGTCTGCAGCCGAGGACGAGGGAAGCCTTGATGACAGTCAGCCATTGTCTGCTCA
This sequence comes from Ranitomeya variabilis, assembly GCF_051348905.1. NCBI lineage: Eukaryota > Metazoa > Chordata > Amphibia > Anura > Dendrobatidae > Ranitomeya > Ranitomeya variabilis. The sequence goes on along the minus strand of NC_135235.1, from coordinate 441,162,391 downwards.
GGGAAGTCTACAGGACGAGGTGGCAGGCGAAGTGGAGGAGGACGAGGAGGATGATGGGGATGAGTATTTTTTGGATGAGGAAGCTTCTCAGGGGGCAATAGAAACTGCTGGCGGTGCAAGGCCGGGTTCAGGTTTTTTGAGGGAGACAAGTGACATTGATTTGCCAGAAACTGCTCCTCAACCCAGCATATGCACTGACTTGACAACTGGAACATTGGCCCACATGGCGGATTATGCCTTGCGTATCCTAAATAGGGACCCACGCATTATAAAAATGATGACCGATGACGATTACTGGTTGGCCTGCCTCCTTGATCCTCGCTATAAAGGCAAATTGCAAAATATCATGCCACATGAGAACCTCGAACAAATACTGGCAACCAAACAAGCTACTCTTGTAGACCGTTTGATTCAGGCATTCCCAGCACACAGCGCCGATGATGGTTCTCACACGAGCTGCAGGGGGCAACAGGGCAGAGGTGTTAGAGGTGCACAAATCAGAAGTGGCGTAGGACAGAGGGGTTTTCTGACCAGGTTGTGGAGTGATTTCGCAATGACCGCAGACACGACAGGTAAAGCAGCATCCATTCAAAGTGACAGGAGACAACATTTGTCCAGTATGGTTACTAACTATTTTTCCTCCATTACCGATGTTCTCCCTCAACCGTCATTCCCCTTTGATTACTGGGCATCCAAAATAGACACCTGGCCTGAATTGGCCGAATATGCATTGCAGGAGCTTGCTTGCCCAGCAGCTAGTGTGCTATCTGAAAGAGTATTCAGTGCTGCTGGTTCAATACAGACCGAAAAAAGGACTCGTCTGGCTACCCAAAATGTTGATGATCTAACCTTCATTAAAATGAACCACTCATGGATTTCAAATTATTTTGCCCCACCTTTCCCGGCTGACACCTAGCTTTCCTGTAAAAAGGTCTTGCTTTGGGACTGGTGTTACTGACTGTTCCAATCTCTTAATTTGCAGCTGCTGTTTGTCCTGCATACGACATGTTTACACCTCCCAAAATGGCCTAACTCCCCCCACGGGGCCGTGGTCTCGCCACTTGGCGCAAGCACCTGTCAGAGTGCCGTTTGTCTGAAGAGGTGGGTGTGCCCACTTTTGGTCGACGGCACTGGCACTGGGTCCCTCATAGTACAATGAAGTGTCTCTGGCGGTGGTGGCGCGCACCCAACGTCAGACACACCGTTGTAACATGAGGGGCCCTGGGCTTGTACCGCCGGCCAGGAGAGAGTGTCCCTCCCCCAGTTCAAACAGTGCTCTACCACTTGCAAAATTATCTGTCGCTGCTCCACCACTGTTTAGTCTATGCGCTGAAATCCTTCAATGGCTGGCACAGACAATAACAATTTGTTGACATGTATGATGCTAGTTAAAATAGTCAGGGGCCCTGTCCTACATTTACACCAGTAAATACTTTGCGCAAAATTACAATGTCTGAAAGTCAGCATAGTAGCACACCCCTGTACCTAAGTATGCCACCCTTTTTTGGGGGGGGGGTTTGTTATTTTTTGGGATACATTAACATCAATTTAGTTTTTGGGAGTACTTACTGTGTCAGACACTCCTTCCAATTGTCCTCCGCTGACCACACCAATGCTGCCTATGTACCCCTGCCACATAAGGGAAGCTGCATAGAGCCTATTTTATTATTTTAGGCCTAGGAAGTCTGTCTGCGGTCCCTCCTTCCAATTGTCCTCCGCTGACCACACCAATGCTGCCTGTGTACCCCTGTAGCCAAATTTAAGCTGCATAGAGCCTATTTTATTATTTTAGGCCTAGGAAGTCTGTCTGCGGTCCCTCCCTCCAATTGTCCTCCGCTGACCACACCAATGCTGCCTGTGTACCCCTGCCACATAATGGAAGCTGCATAGAGCCTATTTTATTATTTTTGGGCCTAGGAAGTCTGTCTGCGGTCCCTCCTTCCAATTGTCCTCCGCTGACCACACCAATGCTGCCTGTGTACCCCTGTAGCCAAATTTAAGCTGCATAGAGCCTATTTTATTATTTTAGGCCTATGAAGTCTGTCTGCGGTCATTCCTTCCAATTGTCCTCCGCTGAACACACCAATGCTGCCTGTGTACCCCTGTAGCCAAATTTAAGCTGCATAGTGCCTATTTTATTATTTTAGGCCTAGGAAGTCTGTCTGCGGCCCCTCCCTCCAATTGTCCTCCGCTGACCACACCAATGCTGCCTGTGTACCCCTGCCACATAATGGAAGCTGCATAGAGCCTATTTTATTATTTTAGGCCTAGGAAGTCTGTCTGCGGTCCCTCCTTCCAATTGTCCTCCGCTGACCACACCAATGCTGCCTGTGTACCCCTGTAGCCAAATTTAAGCTGCATAGAGCCTATTTTATTATTTTAGGCCTATGAAGTCTGTCTGCGGTCCCTCCTTCCAATTGTCCTCCGCTGACCACACCAATGCTGCCTGTGTACCCCTGTAGCCAAATTTAAGCTGCATAGAGCCTATTTTATTATTTTAGGCCTAGGAAGTCTGTCTGCGGTCCCTCCTTCCAATTGTCCTCCGCTGACCACACCAATGTTGCCTGTGTACCCCTGTAACCAATTTAAAACTGCATAGAGCCAACTTTTTGAGTTACCACATACTACCTTTGTCTGTCTGCGCCACTCAATCACGCGGTCCTCCACTGAAAAAGCTGAGCTTCAACCTTCAGGCTCTCATTAAGCAGTTTTTAATGTAACACTGCAGTTGCCCTACTACTTTGGTTGGGGCCTAGTAACGGTGTCTGCCGCTCCTTGGTGTTCTCCTCCTCCTTGGTGTTCTCCTCCAGGTTTCCTTGTCTGAACTTCAACCTTCAGGCTCTCATTAAGTAGTTTTTAATGTAACACTGCAGTTGCCCTACTACTTTGGTTGGGGCCTAGTAACGGTGTCTGCCGCTCCTTGGTGTTCTCCTCCAGGTTTCCTTGTCTGAGCTTCAACCTTCAGGCTCTCATTAAGTAGTTTTTAATGTAACACTGCTGTTGCCCTACTACTTTGGTTGGGGCCTAGTAACGGTGTCTGCCGCTCCTTGGTGTTCTCCTCCAGGTTTCCTTGTCTGAGCTTCAACCTTCAGGCTCTCATTAAGTAGTTTTTAATGTAACACTGCTGTTGCCCTACTACTTTGGTTGGGGCCTAGTAACGGTGTCTGCCGCTCCTTGGTGTTCTCCTCCAGGTTTCCTTGTCTGAGCTTCAACCTTCAGGCTCTCATTAAGTAGTTGTTTATATAAGACAGCAGTTGCCCTACTACTTTGGTTGGGGCCTAGTAACGGTGTCTGCCGCTCCTTGGTGTTCTCCTCCTCCTTGGTGTTCTCCTCCAGGTTTCCTTGTCTGAGCTTCAACCTTTAGGCTCTCATTAAGTAGTTTTTAATGTAACACTGCAGTTGCCCTACTACTTTGGTTGGGGCCTAGTAACGGTGTCTGCCGCTCCTTGGTGTTCTCCTCCAGGTTTCCTTGTCTGAGCTTCAACCTTCAGGCTCTCATTAAGTAGTTGTTTATATAAGACAGCAGTTGCCCTACTACTTTGGTTGGGGCCTAGTAACGGTGTCTGCCGCTCCTTGGTGTTCTCCTCCTCCTTGGTGTTCTCCTCCAGGTTTCCTTGTCTGAGCTTCAACCTTTAGGCTCTCATTAAGTAGTTTTTAATGTAACACTGCAGTTGCCCTACTACTTTGGTTGGGGCCTAGTAACGGTGTCTGCCGCTCCTTGGCGTTCTCCTCCTCCTTGGTGTTCTCCTCCAGGTTTCCTTGTCTGAGCTTCAACCTTCAGGCTCTCATTAAGTAGTTTTTAATGTAACACTGCAGTTGCCCTACTACTTTGGTTGGGTCCTAGTAACGGTGTCTGCCGCTCCTTGGTGTTCTCCTCCTCCTTGGTGTTCTCCTCCAGGTTTCCTTGTCTGAGCTTCAACCTTTAGGCTCTCATTAAGTAGTTTTTAATGTAACACTGCAGTTGCCCTACTACTTTGGTTGGGGCCTAGTAACGGTGTCTGCCGCTCCTTGGTGTTCTCCTCCTCCTTGGTGTTCTCCTCCAGGTTTCCTTGTCTGAGCTTCAACCTTCAGGCTCTCATTAAGTAGTTTTTAATGTAACACTGCTTTTGCCCTACTACTTTGGTCGGGGCCTAGTAACGGTGTCTGCCGCTCTTTGTTGTTCTCCTCCATGTTTTCTTGTCTGAGCTTCAACTTTCAGGCTCTCATTAAGTAGTTGTTTATATAAGACAGCAGTTGCCCTACTACTTTGGTTGGGGCCTAGTAACGGTGTCTGCCGCTCCTTGGTGTTCTCCTCCAGGTTTCCTTGTCTGAGCTTCAACCTTCAGGCTCTCATTAAGTAGTTGTTTAGATAACACTGCATCAGGCCTACTAGTTTGGTTGGGGCCTTCTAACGGTGTCTGCCGCTCCTGGGTTTCCTCCTGTTTGTTTTTCTTGAGCTTCAACCTTCAGGCTCTCATTAGGTAGTTGTTAATGTAACACTGCAGTTGGCCTACTAGTTTGGTTGGGGCCTAGTAATGGTGTCTGCCGCTGCTTGGTGTTCTCCTCCACTGAACAAAGCAGTGCCGCCTGTTTCCTACTGTTACCAATTTAGAACTGCATTTAGCCTAGTTACTTATTTGGCCCTACTCACTGTGTCAGCCTCTCATTACAGTTGTCCTCCACTGAACAAAGCAATGCCGCCTGGTTAGTCATGTTACCAATTTTGAACTGCATTTAGACCACTTTATTATTTGGGCCTAGATCTGTGTTTCCTCCTCATCCTGCCCATTGTCCAGCCACTGCTAGATGAGTCCGCTGGTACATTGACCCAGACCACTACATTCCCCTTGCACTCTACACAGCCAGAATCTGACCCTGCTGAAAGTCAGGTTCCTCTTCCCGCTTACTATACCACCTTACACGGGGACAAAGAGGAAGGTGCAGGTGAAAGTGCAGGTTCCTTCATCAGGTGGGGGGCATACTCGTTGGCGACGTCACTGGCACAGGGCCCCTCATAGTACGCAAAAGTGTCGCTGCCGGTGGGAGGCGCCCCCGCCGTGCAAACACACCGCCGTACTGTGAGGGGCCCTGTGCCAGTGCCAATGCGAACGAGTGGGCCCCCCCTGCTTGCTCAGGATCACAGCACTTGCAACGTTGAAATACTTACCTCTCCCTGCTCCACCGCCGTGACGTAGTCCACGTTTCCTGGGCCCACTAAAAACTTTAACCAGCCCTACCCCCCACAACTTTAGCCAAATGACCCCCAATTTCCAATGCCCAACTATTATTAGAAAGTAAATTAATATTGACAAGCTTCAGTAACAAGAATGGATGTTTTTGCCATTAATATGGGCACTGTAGGTGTTTTCCTGGCCTCCACTCACTGCCGACTATGCTTCCCCATTGACTTGCATTGGGTTTCATGTTTCGGTCGATCCCCGACTTTTCGCGATAATCGGCCGACTTTACTCGACTCGACTTTTGACAAAGTCGGGTTTCGCAAAACCCGACTCGACCCCAAAAAAGTAAAAGTCGCTCAACCCTAGTTAGGAGCATTAAAGGGGTTGTCCAGGTTTGTGATGAGTCTGCAGTCATTCTATGTGACTGCAGACTTCTGGACTTCTGAATTCTCACACTGCACGCTGTCAGGATTTTCTGGCTCCGGCAATTTACATACATGCAGTCATGTGCTGACTAGGCATGTGTGGCCTCACTCAATGAAAATGAACTGTGCGAGGCCAGACATGTCTAGTCAGAATGTGGCCAGAAATATCCAAATCGCATGCTTGTGCTGACATGACCAATCCACTCTTGCCACCGGCAAGGGAGAATACTAAAAGTGTGCAGTGCATTTGTTGTGAGAATTCACTCATATGCGACATTCATACTTATGGTTCTGTGACAACGAGCTTCTCTTCCTCTGGGTATCACCACTTACCAACCTGCTTTAGATTCACACTGAGTATGCTCAGTAGAAGTCCACACCTGTGTGGATGAAGGCAATGGATGTAATAGAGGCAATGTCATTCAGTGGAACATCACATCGAGTAAGGCTATGTGCCCACGTTCCGGATTTTTAGTGTTTTTGCTGCGGTTTTCCGCTGCAACAACGCTTAAAAAACGCTTACATTAAGCATCCCATTATTTTAATGCATTCCGCAATTTTTGTGCCCATGCTGTGTTTTTTTCCGCAAAAAACTAATTGCGGAAATAAACGCAGCATGTTCATTCATTTTGCAGAAAATCTGCTCATTTGCCACTATATTATTGTATTGGAACGCGAAAAAAAAACAAAAAAACGCAAGAAAAATGCGAGCGGATTTACGGTTTTGATCAGGAAAATTCTGCAAACAATCCTGAACTTGGGCACATCGCCTTAAGCTTTTAGTTATGCAACTATATTGGGAATGTAAGAAGACCCCATAGGAAAATTCCTTGTTTGAGATGAAAGTTTAGAGGGCCGGCCGGGTCTTGGTAGATTTGCAGTGGTATGATACTGCTTCCATTTCAATATGATCGCTTGCACAGTGCTCCTTGGGATGTTTAAAGTTTTGGAAATCATTTTGTATCCAAATCCGGCTTTAAACTTCTCCACACCAGTATCACGGACCTGCCTGTTGTGTTCTTTGTTCTTCATGATGCTCTCTGTGCTTCAAACAGAACCCTGAGACTATCACAGAGCAGGTGCATTTATACGGAGACTTGATTACACACAGGTGGATTATATTTATCATCATTAGGCATTTAGGACAACATTGGATCATTCAGAGATCCACAATGAACTTCTGGAGTAAATTTGCTGCACTGAAAGTAAAGGGGCCGAATAATATTGCACACCCCACTTTTCAGTTTTTGAATTTCCATAAAAATTTAAAATAACCAATAAATTTTGTTCAACTTCACAATTGTGTTCCACTTGTTGATTCTTCACCAAAAATTTACATTTGGTATCTTTATGTTTGAAGCGTGATATGTGGGAAAAGGTTGAAAAGTTCCAGGGGGCTGAATACTTTCGCAAGGCACTGTATATATTCAGGAGAAGTGGTACTGTGAAGTGTATACAGTGGGTACGAAAAGTATTCAGACCACTTTACATTTTTCACTCTTTGTTTCATTGCAGCCATTTGATAAATTCAAAAAAGTTCATTTTTTTCCTCATTAATGTACACTCTGCTCCCCATTTTGACTGAAAAAAAACCCAGAAATGTAGTAATTTTTGCAAATGTATTAAAAAAGAAAAACTGAAATATCACATGGCCATAAGTATTCAGACCCTTTGCTCAGTATTGAGTAGGAGCACCCTTTTGAGCTAGTACAGTCATGAGTAGTGTTGAGCATTCCGATACCGCAAGTATCGGGTATTGGCCGATACTTGCGGTATCGGAATTCCGATATCGAGTTCCGATACTTTTGTGATATCGGAAATCGGAATCGGATCCATATTCATGTAAAAAATAAAGAATTAAAATAAAAAATATGGATATACTCACCTCTCCGGCGGCCCCTGGACCTTACCGCTGTAACCGGCAGCCTCCGTTCCTAAGAATGAGCGCGTGAAGGGCCTTCGATGACGTCGCGGCTTCTGATTGGTCGCGTGACCGCTCACGCGAGCAATCACAAGCCGCGACGTCATCGCAGGTCCTTCACGCCCTCATTCTTAGGAACGGAGGCTGACGGTTACAGCGGTAAGGTCCAGGGGCCGCCGGAGAGGTGAGTATATGGATATATATGGATATACTCACCTCTCCGGCGGCCCCTGGACCTTACCGCTGTAACCGGCAGCCTCCGTTCCTAAGAATGAGCGCGTGAAGGACCTGCGATGACGTTGCGGCTTGTGATTGGTCGCGTGAGCGGTCACATGAGCGGTCACGCAACCAATCAGAAGCAGCGACGTCATCGAAGGCCCTTCACGCGCTCATTCTTAGGAACGGAGGCTGCCGGTTACAGCGGTAAGGTCCAGGGGCCACCGGAGAGGTGAGTATATCCATATTTTTTATTTTAATTCTTTATTTTTTACATGAATATGGATCCCTGGGCCTGAAGGAGAGTTTCCTCTCCTTCAGACCCTGGGAACCATCCAGGATATCTTCCGATACTTGAGTCCCATTGACTTGTATTGGTATCGGGTATCGGTATCGGCGATATCCGATATTTTTCGGGTATCGGCCGATACTATCTGATACCGATACTTTCAAGTATCAGAAGGTATCGCTCAACACTAGTCATGAGTCTTCTTGGGAATGGTGTAACAAGTTTTTCACATCTGGATTTGGGGATCCCCTGCCATTCTTCCTTTTGGATCCTCTCCAGTTCCGTCAGGTTGGATGGTGAATGTTGGTGGACAGCCATTTTCAGGTCTCTCCAGAGATGCTCAATTGGGTTTAGGTCAGGGCTGTGGCTGGGCCAGTCAAGAATGGTCACAGAGTTGTTCAGAAGCCACTCCTACGTTATTTTAGCTGTGTGCTTAGGGTCATTATTTTGTTGGTAGGTGAACCTTCAGCCAAGTTTGAGGTCCAGAGCACTCTGGAAGAGGTTTTCATCCAGGATATCTCTGCATTTGGTTGCATTCATGTTTCTTTCAATGACAACCAGGCGTACTGTCCCTGCAACTGAAAAACACCCGGGGACTCAAACAAAATCTACGAGCACGCCCAAGATACTCGGAGAACACCCAAGCATGCTCGGAAAACTCGAGTAACGAGCACACTCGCTTATCACTACTTACAGCCAATGAAAGCCCAAAAGTCATTATCTCAGTAAATTTGAATACTTTATAACACCAGCTTGAAAAATGAATTTAAAATACAAAATGTTGGCCTACTGAAATGTATGTTCAATGAATGCACTCAATACTTGGTCGGGCTCCTTTTGCATCAATTACTGCATCAGTGCGGCATGGTATGGATGCGATCAGCCTGTAGCACTGCCGAGGTGTTATGAAGCCCAGGTTGCTTTGATAGCAGCCTTCAACTCATATGCATTGTTGTTTCTGGTGTCTCTCATCTTCCTCTTGACAATACCCCATAGATTCTATATGGGGTTAAGGTCAGGCGCGTTTTCTGGCCAATCAAGCACAGTGATACTGTTGTTTTTAAACCAGGTATTGGTACTTTCGGCAGTGTGGACAGGTGCCAAGTCCTGCTGGAGAATTAAATTTCCATCTCCAAAAAGCTCATCGGCAGAGAGAAGCATGAAGTGCTCTAAAATTTCCTGGTAGATGGCTGCGCTGACTTTGGTCTTGATAAAACACAGTGCAGCTACACCATCAGATGACATGGCTCCCCAAACCATCATTGATTGTGAAAACTTCACAATAGACCCCAAGCAGCCTGGATTATGTGCCTCTCTACTCTTCCTCTAGACTCTGGGATCTTGATTTCCAAATGAAATGCAAAATTTACTTTCATCTCAAAACAACACCTTGGACCACTGAGCAACAGTCCAGTTCTTTTTCTCCTTGGCCCAGGTAACACGCTTCTGGTGTTGTCTATTGGTCATGAGTGGCATGACACAAGGAATGCGACACTTGTAGCCCATGTCCTGGATACGTCTGTGTGTGGTGGCTCTTGAAGCAATGACTCCAGCAGCAGTCCACTCCTTGTGAAACTCCCCCAAATTTTTGAATTGCCTTTTCTGAGCAATTCTTTCAAGGCTGCGCTTATCCCGGTTCCTTGTGCATCTTTTTCTACCACACTTTTTCCTTCCACTCAACTTTCCATTAATATGCTTGGATACAGCACTCTGTGAACAGCCAGCTTCTTAAGCAATGATCTTTTGTGGCTTACCCTCCTTGTGGAGTGTTTCAGTGACTGCCTTCTGGACATCTGTCAAGTCAGTAGTCTTCCCCATGATTGTGGAGCCTACTGAAACAGACTAAGAGACCTTTTTAAAGGCTTAGGAAGCCTTTGCAGGTGTTTTTTGATAATTATTCTAATTTACTGAGATAATGACTTTTGAGTTTTCATTGGCTGTAAGCCCAAATCATCAACATTAACAAAAATAAACACTTGAAATAGATCACTGTTTGTAATGACTTTATATAATACATCAGTGTCACTTTTAATATTGAAGAACTGAAATAAATTAACTTTTTGATGATGTCCTAATTTCGTGAGAAGCACCTGTATATACAATGAGGAAAATACGTATTTGATACACTGCAGATTTTCCAAGTTTTCCCATCTACAAAGAATGGAGAGGTCTGTAATTTTCTATTGTAGGTACACTTCAACTGTGAGAGACAGAATCTAAAAATAAAACCAGAAAGTCACATTGTATGATTTTTAAATAATTCAATTGAATTTTATTGCATGAAATAAGTATTTGATCACCTACCAACCAGCAAGAATTCTGGCTCTCACAGACCTGTTAATTTTCTTTATGACGCCCTCGTACTTATTGCACTTATTAGGCCGGGGACACACTTAACGTATAAAAAAACGGTCCGTTTTTCATGGCCGTGAATCACACAAATGTTTCAAAAACAGTGATCCGTGTGCAGTGCGAGGATGCGATTTCCTCGCATCAAATGATCCGTGTGACATCCGTGTGACATCCGTATGGCATCCGTATGCCGAGTTTTTCTCGCAAGCTTGCAAAACCGACATCTAATGGATTTATGTGCTCAAATGTTTGGGAAAACATATATACAGTATATATATATATATATATATATATATATATATATGTCATTGAGACACATATATATATATATATTCTGTATTTATATTTCATTCAGCACGATATCTGTGAAAAGCCGGTAATTCAATTGCCGGCTTCTCATTTCTCCTGCCTAAACCCGACATGATATGAGACATGGTTTACATACAGTAAACCATCTCATATCCCCCTTTTTTTTGCATATTCCACACTACTAATGTTAGTAGTGTGTATGTGCAAAATTTGGCCGCTGTAGCTGCTCAAATAAAGGGTTAAATGGCGGAAAAAATTGGCGTGGGCTCCCGCGCAATTTTCTCCGCCAGAGTAGTAAAGCCAGTGACTGAGGGCAGATATTAATAGCCAGGAGAGGGTCCATGGTTATTGGCCCCCCGATTTTTTATCGCATAGCACTCGTCCGTAGTACGGTCTAGTGTGACCCCGGCCTTACCTGTATTATCTGCCCCTGTTTGAACTTGTTACCTGTATAAAAGATACCTGTCCACGCAATCAATCACACTCCAACATCTCCACCTTGGCTAAGTCCAAAGAGCTGTCCATGGTTATTGGCCCCCCCGTGGCTACAAACATCTGCCCCCAGCCACCCCAGAAAAGGCACATCTGGAAGATGCGCCTATTCTGGCACTTGGCCACTCTCTTCCCACTCCCGTGTAGCGGTGGGATATGGGGTAATGAAGGGTTAATGCCACCTTGCTATTGTAAGGTGACATTAAGCCAGATTAATAATGGAGAGGCGTCAATTATGTCACCTAACCATTATTAATCCAATAGTACGAAATGGTTAAAAAACACACACACATGATTCAAAAGTATTTTAATTAAATAAACACACAGGTTGTTTTAATATTTTATTGCTCTCTCAATCCATTTTAAGACCCTCGCTTGGCAAAATAATAAACCCACAAAATACATACCCTCAGATGAACCGTCACGTCCCACGAGGTAATCCATCTGAAGGGGTTAAAATATTTTACAAGCAGGAGCCCTGCTAATGCAGCTGTGCTCCGTGCCTGTAAGCCCCGGGGAATGAAGGAAATGTAGGTCAATGACCTATAGTTACCTTCAGTCGCGGTGATGCTCCCCCTGCAGGTTGTCCTCATATGAGCTCGAGCATGGGAAAAAGTTACCAGGCTGCAGTTCATGAGGACATCCACCAGGGGGCGCATCACCGCAACTCAATGTAAGTACAGATCACCCAGCTTTCCTTTCAGCACCCAGGGCTTACAGACACGAGCGAGTGCATTAGCGCAGCTCATGGCTGTAAAATAATTAACCCCTTCAGATGGATTACCTCGTTGGACGTGAAAGATCATCGGAAGGTATGTATTTTGTTCGTTAATTATTTTGCCAAGCGAAGGTCTTCTGATGGATTGAGAGAACAATAAAATACTAAAACAACCTGTGTGTTTATTTCATTGAAATCATTTTTAAGAATGTGTGTGTGTCTTTTTTAACCCTTTCAGAAAATTGGATTAATAATGGTTAGGTGTCATAATTGACACCTCTCCATTATTAATCTGGCTTAATGTCACCTTACAATAGCAAGGTGGCATTAACCCTTCATTACCCCATATCCCACCGCTACAGGGAGTGGGAAGAGAGTGGCCAAGTGCCAGAATAGGCGCATCTTCCAGATGTGCCTTTTCTGGGGTGGCTGGGGGCAGATGTTTGTAGCCACGGGGGGGCCAATAACCATGGACCCTCTCCTGGCTATTAATATCTGCCCTCAGTCACTGGCTTTACTACTCTGGCGGAGAAAATTGCGCGGGAGCCCACGCCAATTTTTTCCGCCATTTAACCCTTTATTTGAGCAGCTACAGCGGCCAAATTTTGCACATACACACTACTAACATTAGTAGTGTGGAATATGCAAAAAAAAGGGGGATATGAGATGGTTTACTGTATGTAAACCATGAACCAACCACCTAGAGCAAGGATACCAACCCCAGAAAAAGGATAACAAAGCAGGGTATACGTATTAAAATATATAGTTCTTTATTAGTGGTAGTAATACATAAAAATAACAGTGCATATGTTGGATAATATAACAGGAATAAAATCTCCAAAAAATAATAACCAATATAGGAATATGGTGTACCAATCAGAAAATAGGTGATGTTATATCATACCTATATGTATATGTCTCCAGTATAAAGTAACAATGTGTAAAATCTAAAGGATAATAAAGGAATAACCCGTAATAGGGTTAAAACGGAGAAAACCAGTGCAAAATATAAAGTGGCAATGTGCAAAGTGAAATCGTGCAGCATAGACTGGTGTGAATCACCCATACATATATCAAGTGTATTGCACAAAAAAAGGGGGGATGGAAGACATATACCTTATGGTGTCACCGTATCCAACAAGACGCACCCCGACGCGCGTTTCGGATACACAATCCTTCGTCAGGGGGTGATGGATGTGAGGAACTAGGAGTTTATATATATTGCTGACAACTGGTGCCATTGTGTATGCGGCGCAGACGCCGACAGACAGGCCGGAAGTTCCCGCCCCCAACGTCACGCGGTCGGACGCACAGGAAGCACCCGGCATTGCCAAGACCACGGAGACGCTAAGAGCAGAGACCGCGGGCTCCCGAAGGCGCATGCGCACCACTCCGGCACTCAGGCGTGAGCAATAGATTGAGGAATAATACAGTGATAGACCGGATAAAAGGCTTGCCGAATAAGAAGATAATGAAAAAGGAGAAGAACGCCCATAATGTCATAATGTATAGCCGAAAAGTAAGGATATTTAAACTAAATAACATGTAACTAACTGAGTATTAAAATAAGAGGAGGGATAATTAACTGACCAGAAAATAATAAATAAATAAAAATAATAAAGTGTATGCTACGGTGTATCAGGGACAAAGTGTGATTATAAACAACAATATCCCTAGTAGTATCACATGGGATATACAAAAAAAGAGAATATAAAAAAGAAGTGGGGTAAGGGGAAAAGAAACCCGAATAAACCCACAAAAAAATATATATTGATGCAATAGGAAGATCAGGATGAACAGAAGAGTGAAATAAGAAGGTGATATGTGCATCCTAAATGTACACCAAAAATCAATTAAAGTGAAGCATAACATAGTAATACTCAGTAGAAATATATAATTAGCTGGGCTATATCAATCAAGAAATCTTAATTAATACAATCAGAAAAATATATTAGATAGCAACCCTTACATACTGACATCTTGATATTATACAGTGACCGTATCCCGACAAAAAATATACTAAAGAAAAAAGAGTATATATATATAAATAAATATACACAATATAATAATAATAATCTTTTTTTATAGATAAGACATCCGTCGACCACTCCGCTGGGACCGGCCGATCACATGGAGAAAATAAGAGACATGGTGACGAAGATTAGCGAACATCGTGATGACAAGGTAAGTAGGATCTGAAAGGTTAAATAAAATTATGAACACCATGGTATAAAAACAATATAAAAGATAAAAACACCTAGATAAAAATAATAAAAGAGTATGAGAATAAAAGTCCAAAACTAGTAAAATTGCACTAATACTGAGGTTTACAAAAAAGGGGCAAAACTTAAATTTTCATTAAGGCCAAGTGGGGAAACAGTATCCAAAACCCATATCCACTTGGCCTCCATTTGAGCTAAAAGTGTACTAATTTTGCCCCCACGTTCATTTGGTTTAATCATATCGATGCCAATCACTTTCAAAAGTGAGGCATCGCAGTTATGGTGGACCCTAAAGTGCTTAGGGATTGTTTTTAAGGTGGAAATATCTTCCACATCTTTAGCTGCCAAAATTCCCAAGACGTGTTCCCTCGTCCTAACTTTTAATTGTCTTGTTGTGAGTCCCACATAAATGAGGGAACAGGGACACGTGGCATAGTATATTACAGCCTTTGACATGCAATTAATAGTATGTTTTATTCGATATGTATTAGTCCCTTTTGAGTTAGTAAATTCTAGGGCTCTTTGGATGTTAGGGCATGACACGCATTTCCCACAGGGTTTACATCCAGTCTGTAACCTAGGGCAAAAAGGAAGAGGAGAGATGAGAGTATTATTATGTGTATAATGACTCTGTACCAGGTAGTCACCCAGGTTTTTCGATCTCCTATAGGTGATATTAGGCCTGTCTCCAATATATTTTTGTAAAATAGGATCAGATTGGAGAATTGACCATGATTTCGCTATATATGATTTCATCAGGTCAGCTTGTCCGTGATATTGTGTAATGAACCTTACTGGTTGATTAAGAACAGACGTTTTTTTAGAGTATAGGGCTTCATGTCTAGTTAAGTGTTTAGCTCTATTGTAAGCTTTTTTTATAGAGTGTCTACTATAGCCCCTTTCCAAAAATCGTATTTTTAGCTCTTCAGATTGTCTTTTAAAGTCTGTCTCATCTGAACAAATCCTACGTAAACGCAGGAATTGTCCCGTTGGTATTGCTCTTATCATTGCTGGAGGGTGTGCTGATGAAGCATGAAGTAAGGAGTTCACGGAGGTAGTTTTTCGATACAGGTCTGTGCATAAACAACCATCTACACCCCTACGGACGGTGACATCAAGAAAATCAAGCGCATTGCGATCAAATTTGTAAGTCAGGTGGATGTTATATTCATTCTGGTTCAGGAGTGTCATAAATTCCTTGAGTGTGTCAGCCGACCCCTGCCAAATCAGAAAAATATCATCGATGTAGCGTGTCCACATAAGGACACGCTCCATCGATGGCACCTCACCTGACATAAAAAGGTCCCTCTCCCACAGCCCCAAGAAAAGATTTGCGTAAGCAGGCGCAAAAGACGCGCCCATTGCAGTACCTTGGAGCTGCAGGTAGAGGGACCCTTTAAATAAAAAGAAATTATGTGATAAAGAAAAATCAAGTAACTGGATCACAAATGCGCTCATACAGGTGGACATGGATGAAGTCCGTGCAAAATATTGAACTGCTTTGATCCCATCCACATGACGAATATTAGTATAAAGGGATTCTACGTCGCAGGACACCAAGAATGTATCATCCTCAATGCAGAGGCCATCAACTTTTTTCAAAAATTCCGTAGTATCCTTTGTGAATGATGGCAGTTCTTCTACTAGGGGTTGTAGTTTGGCATCAATAAATTTGTTTACGTTTTCAAGGTAATTTCCGCATCCGGAGATGATTGGTCTACCTGGGGGGACATTTTGGTTTTTATGAACCTTAGGTAAAAGGTAAAGTGTTGATACCATCGGTTCTGGCACCTGAAGGGCTGTATAAAGATCCTTATTAATCACCTCACTATCATAGGCCACCCTTAAAGATAGTTGAAAGTTCAGTTTTGAATTTATCCAAAGGGTTAAAGGTCAATCTCTTATAACATTTACTATCTCTTAATTGCCTGAAGGCCTCACTTTCATATAATATCTTAGGCCAAATCACTATATTCCCACCCTTGTCAGCTGGTTTAAAAACCACATCATCCAATGCTTGTAATCTTTTAAGAGCCATTCTTTCATCTCCACTAAGATTATCTGAATCCGAGTAGAGAGGAATTTTGCCAAAGTCTTTGCTGACTGTTTTAACAAACACCTCAATGGCTGGATAAGCTGACAAGGGTGGGAACTTCTTAGACCGAGGTTGAATGGATTTGGGAACCTTACCTCCCTGTGGTTCATTTTCCTGTGCCAATTCATGTAAAATGGCTAACGTCTCCTGCTCCGCCTCTGTTGGGAACATTTGTAAGAGACTTTCATTATGGAAAAATTTCTTAAATATCAATTTTCTCGCAAAGAGATAGAGATCTTTGACTGCGGTAAAATGGTCAAATTGTGCCCGAGGGCAAAACATCAAACCGCGACCCAAGATGTCAATCTCAGTGGGGGACAATTCATGGGAACTCAAATTAATTACCTTTAGATTATTCCCAGAATTTTCATGAGTGTACCCATATGGTTTCTTAGCAGGTACATAGCGGGGTTCCCTTTTCCGTTTAGGAGTTGACATGGTTGAAACCATAGAGAAGGCGGAGGAAGAAGTTCCGGACACATCACATAAAGGTAGATTAGATGTAGTTGATGGAGTCTTATCACTCAATGATTCCCTAATGTGGTGTCTCCTCCATCTATACACATTTCCACTAGAAAAGTCCTTTTGATCTCTTATAAGTTTGCTGGATTGTTTTACTTGAATGTCCTTCACCCACTGGTCAATGTTTTTGTCCATCTGTACATTGATGGACTGGATCTGTTCGGACGTCAGATTAGCCTTAGCTCTTGTAAATACTTCATCCAAAAGACCATCAATTTTGGTTAGAATTCCCAAATTATATTTAATTAGTAATTCCATCAATTTCCTAGATGTATCATTACATATTTCCTCCCAGTTTTTCACAAACTCTTCGTCATCCACAGGGAAAGACGGAGTGATCTGGATTCGTAACCCTCTCGGGATCAGCTGTCTTTGAATATAATTGTCTATAAATGCCCGGTTCCACCACGACCGGGTTCTCTTATGAGTTAGATTTTTAATCTCATTAAATATGTCATTAAATTGTAAACCTTTATCTGTATTAGAACCCATATCACCACCACAAATCACTGCATTGATTTGGCCCTGCCAGGAAACCTCTCTGGCCTTGAAGTCCATAAACAAAAAAGGGGCAAAACTTAAATTTTCATTAAGGCCAAGTGGGGAAACAGTATCCAAAACCCATATCCACTTGGCCTCCATTTGAGCTAAAAGTGTACTAATTTTGCCCCCACGTTCATTTGGTTTAATCATATCGATGCCAATCACTTTTTTGTAAACCTCAGTATTAGTGAAATTTTACTAGTTTTGGACTTTTATTCTCATACTCTTTTATTATTTTTATCTAGGTGTTTTTATCTTTTATATTGTTTTTATACCATGGTGTTCATAATTTTATTTAACCTTTCAGATCCTACTTATCTTGTCATCACGATGTTCGCTAATCTTCGTCACCATGTCTCTTATTTTCTCCATGTGATCGGCCGGTCCCAGCGGAGTGGTCGACGGATGTCTTATCTATAAAAAAAGATTATTATTATTATATTGTGTATATTTATTTATATATATATACTCTTTTTTCTTTAGTATATTTTTTGTCGGGATACGGTCACTGTATAATATCAAGATGTCAGTATGTAAGGGTTGCTATCTAATATATTTTTCTGATTGTATTAATTAAGATTTCTTGATTGATATAGCCCAGCTAATTATATATTTCTACTGAGTATTACTATGTTATGCTTCACTTTAATTGATTTTTGGTGTACATTTAGGATGCACATATCACCTTCTTATTTCACTCTTCTGTTCATCCTGATCTTCCTATTGCATCAATATATATTTTTTTGTGGGTTTATTCGGGTTTCTTTTCCCCTTACCCCACTTCTTTTTTATATTCTCTTTTTTTGTATATCCCATGTGATACTACTAGGGATATTGTTGTTTATAATCACACTTTGTCCCTGATACACCGTAGCATACACTTTATTATTTTTATTTATTTATTATTTTCTGGTCAGTTAATTATCCCTCCTCTTATTTTAATACTCAGTTAGTTACATGTTATTTAGTTTAAATATCCTTACTTTTCGGCTATACATTATGACATTATGGGCGTTCTTCTCCTTTTTCATTATCTTCTTATTCGGCAAGCCTTTTATCCGGTCTATCACTGTATTATTCCTCAATCTATTGCTCACGCCTGAGTGCCGGAGTGGTGCGCATGCGCCTTCGGGGGCCCGCGGTCTTTGCTCTTAGCGTCTCCGTGGTCTTGGCAACGCCGGGTGCTTCCTGTGCGTCCGACCGCGTGACGTTGGGGGCGGGAACTTCCGGCCTGTCTGTCGGCGTCTGCGCCGCATACACAATGGCACCAGTTGTCAGCAATATATATAAACTCCTAGTTCCTCACATCCATCACCCCCTGACGAAGGATTGTGTATCCGAAACGCGCGTCGGGGTGCGTCTTGTTGGATACGGTGACACCATAAGGTATATGTCTTCCATCCCCCCTTTTTTTGTGCAATACACTTGATATATGTATGGGTGATTCACACCAGTCTATGCTGCACGATTTCACTTTGCACATTGCCACTTTATATTTTGCACTGGTTTTCTCCGTTTTAACCTTATTACGGGTTATTCCTTTATTATCCTTTAGATTTTACACATTGTTACTTTATACTGGAGACATATACATATAGGTATGATATAACATCACCTATTTTCTGATTGGTACACCATATTCCTATATTGGTTATTATTTTTTGGAGATTTTATTCCTGTTATATTATCCAACATATGCACTGTTATTTTTATGTATCACTACCACTAATAAAGAACTATATATTTTAATACGTATACCCTGCTTTGTTATCCTTTTTCTGGGGTTGGTATCCTTGCTCTAGGTGGTTGGTTCTTGGTCTTCATATATAGGAGTGGCTTCCACTCGCCTTTGTTGTTTTCACGGGGGGTTTTTATATATATATATATATATATATATATATATATATATATATATTATACACAATATATTATACAATTGGTTTTCCCCTTTAAGTGTTTACAATTTCTCTAACAAGTGTACTGTGTTTTGCACAGATTTCTTTCCATAAACCTGGGCATGGACTTCAAGGCCAGAGAGGTTTCCTGGCAGGGCCAAATCAATGCAGTGTTTTGTGGTGGTGATATGGGTTCTAATACAGATAAAGGTTTACAATTTAATGACATATTTAATGAGATTAAAAATCTAACTCATAAGAGAACCCGGTCTTGGTGGAACCGGGCATTTATAGACAATTATATTCAAAGACAGCTGATCCCGAGAGGGTTACGAATCCAGATCACTCCGTCTTTCCCTGTGGATGACGAAGAGTTTGTGAAAAACTGGGAGGAAATATGTAATGATACATCTAGGAAATTGATGGAATTACTAATTAAATATAATTTGGGAATTCTAACCAAAATTGATGGTCTTTTGGATGAAGTATTTACAAGAGCTAAGGCTAATCTGACGTCCGAACAGATCCAGTCCATCAATGTACAGATGGACAAAAACATTGACCAGTGGGTGAAGGACATTCAAGTAAAACAATCCAGCAAACTTATAAGAGATCAAAAGGACTTTTCTAGTGGAAATGTGTATAGATGGAGGAGACACCACATTAGGGAATCATTGAGTGATAAGACTCCATCAACTACATCTAATCTACCTTTATGTGATGTGTCCGGAACTTCTTCCTCCGCCTTCTCTATGGTTTCAACCATGTCAACTCCTAAACGGAAAAGGGAACCCCGCTATGTACCTGCTAAGAAACCATATGGGTACACTCATGAAAATTCTGGGAATAATCTAAAGGTAATTAATTTGAGTTCCCATGAATTGTCCCCCACTGAGATTGACATCTTGGGTCGCGGTTTGATGTTTTGCCCTCGAGCACAATTTGACCATTTTACCGCAGTCAAAGATCTCTATCTCTTTGCGAGAAAATTGATATTTAAGAAATTTTTCCATAATGAAAGTCTCTTACAAATGTTCCCAACAGAGGCGGAGCAGGAGACGTTAGCCATTTTACATGAATTGGCACAGGAAAATGAACCACAGGGAGGTAAGGTTCCCAAATCCATTCAACCTCGGTCTAAGAAGTTCCCACCCTTGTCAGCTTATCCAGCCATTGAGGTGTTTGTTAAAACAGTCAGCAAAGACTTTGGCAAAATTCCTCTCTACTCGGATTCAGATAATCTTAGTGGAGATGAAAGAATGGCTCTTAAAAGATTACAAGCATTGGATGATGTGGTTTTTAAACCAGCTGACAAGGGTGGGAATATAGTGATTTGGCCTAAGATATTATATGAAAGTGAGGCCTTCAGGCAATTAAGAGATAGTAAATGTTATAAGAGATTGACCTTTAACCCTTTGGATAAATTCAAAACTGAACTTTCAACTATCTTAAGGGTGGCCTATGATAGTGAGGTGATTAATAAGGATCTTTATACAGCCCTTCAGGTGCCAGAACCGATGGTATCAACACTTTACCTTTTACCTAAGGTTCATAAAAACCAAAATGTCCCCCCAGGTAGACCAATCATCTCCGGATGCGGAAATTACCTTGAAAACGTAAACAAATTTATTGATGCCAAACTACAACCCCTAGTAGAAGAACTGCCATCATTCACAAAGGATACTACGGAATTTTTGAAAAAAGTTGATGGCCTCTGCATTGAGGATGATACATTCTTGGTGTCCTGCGACGTAGAATCCCTTTATACTAATATTCGTCATGTGGATGGGATCAAAGCAGTTCAATATTTTGCACGGACTTCATCCATGTCCACCTGTATGAGCGCATTTGTGATCCAGTTACTTGATTTTTCTTTATCACATAATTTCTTTTTATTTAAAGGGTCCCTCTACCTGCAGCTCCAAGGTACTGCAATGGGCGCGTCTTTTGCGCCTGCTTACGCCAATCTTTTCTTGAGGCTGTGGGAGAGGGACCTTTTTATGTCAGGTGAGGTGCCATCGATGGAGCGTGTCCTTATGTGGACACGCTACATCGATGATATTTTTCTGTTTTGGCAGGGGTCGGCTGACACACTCAAGGAATTTATGACACTCCTGAACCAGAATGAATATAACATCCACCTGACTTACAAATTTGATCGCAATGCGCTTGATTTTCTTGATGTCACCGTCCGTAGGGGTGTAGATGGTTGTTTATGCACAGACCTGTATCGAAAAACTACCTCCGTGAACTCCTTACTTCATGCTTCATCAGCACACCCTCCAGCAATGATAAGAGCAATACCGACGGGACAATTCCTGCGTTTACGTAGGATTTGTTCAGATGAGACAGACTTTAAAAGACAATCTGAAGAGCTAAAAATACGATTTTTGGAAAGGGGCTATAGTAGACGCTCTATAAAAAAAGCTTACAATAGAGCTAAACACTTAACTAGACATGAAGCCCTATACTCTAAAAAAACGTCTGTTCTTAATCAACCAGTAAGGTTCATTACACAATATCACGGACAAGCTGACCTGATGAAATCATATATAGCGAAATCATGGTCAATTCTCCAATCTGATCCTATTTTACAAAAATATATTGGAGACAGGCCTAATATCACCTATAGGAGATCGAAAAACCTGGGTGACTACCTGGTACAGAGTCATTATACACATAATAATACTCTCATCTCTCCTCTTCCTTTTTGCCCTAGGTTACAGACTGGATGTAAACCCTGTGGGAAATGCGTGTCATGCCCTAACATCCAAAGAGCCCAAGAATTTACTAACTCAAAAGGGACTAATACATATCGAATAAAACATACTATTAATTGCATGTCAAAGGCTGTAATATACTATGCCACGTGTCCCTGTTCCCTCATTTATGTGGGACTCACAACAAGACAATTAAAAGTTAGGCCGAGGGAACACGTCTTGGGAATTTTGGCAGCTAAAGATGTGGAAGATATTTCCACCTTAAAAACAATCCCTAAGCACTTTAGGGTCCACCATAACTGCGATGCCTCACTTTTGAAAGTGATTGGCATCGATATGATTAAACCAAATGAACGTGGGGGCAAAATTAGTACACTTTTAGCTCAAATGGAGGCCAAGTGGATATGGGTTTTGGATACTGTTTCCCCACTTGGCCTTAATGAAAATTTAAGTTTTGCCCCTTTTTTGTAAACCTCAGTATTAGTGCAATTTTACTAGTTTTGGACTTTTATTCTCATACTCTTATTATTTTTATCTAGGTGTTTTTATCTTTTATATTGTTTTTATACCATGGTGTTCATAATTTTATTTAACCTTTCAGATCCTACTTACCTTGTCATCATGATGTTCGCTAATCTTCGTCACCATGTCTCTTATTTTCTCCATGTGATCGGCCGGTCCCAGCGGAGTGGTCGACGGATGTCTTATCTATAAAAAAAGATTATTATTATTATATTGTGTATATTTATTTATATATATATACTCTTTTTTCTTTAGTATATTTTTTGTCGGGATACGGTCACTGTATAATATCAAGATGTCAGTATGTAAGGGTTGCTATCTAATATATTTTTCTGATTGTATTAATTAAGATTTCTTGATTGATATAGCCCAGCTAATTATATATTTCTACTGAGTATTACTATGTTATGCTTCACTTTAATTGATTTTTGGTGTACATTTAGGATGCACATATCACCTTCTTATTTCACTCTTCTGTTCATCCTGATCTTCCTATTGCATCAATATATATTTTTTTGTGGGTTTATTCGGGTTTCTTTTCCCCTTACCCCACTTCTTTTTTATATTCTCTTTTTTTGTATATCCCATGTGATACTACTAGGGATATTGTTGTTTATAATCACACTTTGTCCCTGATACACCGTAGCATACACTTTATTATTTTTATTTATTTATTATTTTCTGGTCAGTTAATTATCCCTCCTCTTATTTTAATACTCAGTTAGTTACATGTTATTTAGTTTAAATATCCTTACTTTTCGGCTATACATTATGACATTATGGGCGTTCTTCTCCTTTTTCATTATCTTCTTATTCGGCAAGCCTTTTATCCGGTCTATCACTGTATTATTCCTCAATCTATTGCTCACGCCTGAGTGCCGGAGTGGTGCGCATGCGCCTTCGGGGGCCCGCGGTCTCTGCTCTTAGCGTCTCCGTGGTCTTGGCAACGCCGGGTGCTTCCTGTGCGTCCGACCGCGTGACGTTGGGGGCGGGAACTTCCGGCCTGTCTGTCGGCGTCTGCGCCGCATACACAATGGCACCAGTTGTCAGCAATATATATAAACTCCTAGTTCCTCACATCCATCACCCCCTGACGAAGGATTGTGTATCCGAAACGCGCGTCGGGGTGCGTCTTGTTGGATACGGTGACACCATAAGGTATATGTCTTCCATCCCCCCTTTTTTTGTGCAATACACTTGATATATGTATGGGTGATTCACATCAGTCTATGCTGCACGATTTCACTTTGCACATTGCCACTTTATATTTTGCACTGGTTTTCTCCGTTTTAACCCTATTACGGGTTATTCCTTTATTATCCTTTAGATTTTACACATTGTTACTTTATACTGGAGACATATAGGTATGATATAACATCACCTATTTTCTGATTGGTACACCATATTCCTATATTGGTTATTATTTTTTGGAGATTTTATTCCTGTTATATTATCCAACATATGCACTGTTATTTTTATGTATCACTACCACTAATAAAGAACTATATATTTTTATACGTATACCCTGCTTTGTTATCCTTTTTCTGGGGTTGGTATCCTTGCTCTAGGTGGTTGGTTCTTGGTCTTCATATATAGGAGTGGCTTCCACTCGCCTTTGTTGTTTTCACGGGGGGTTTTTATATATATATATATATATATATATTATACACAATATATTATACAATTGGTTTTCCCCTTTAAGTGTTTACAATTTCTCTAACCTGTATGTAAACCATGTCTCATATCCTGTCGGGTTTGTGAAGGAGAAATGAGAAGCCGGCAATTGAATTACCGGCTTTTCTATAGAACACCGCTGCGTATTTCTCGCAATGCACACGCATGGTCCGTGTGTAATCCGATTTTTTCGCGCACCCATAGACTTGCATTGGCGAGTCTCGGCTGAGATACGCTGACAATCGCAGCCTGATGCGAGTTCCCTCGGATCCGAAATACGGTGGAGAAAATATCGGATGATGGGAGCTGGACCATAGATTAACATTGGGCCGAGTGCTATGCGATTTTTTATCACATAGCACTCGTCCGTATTACGGTCTAGTGTGACCCCGGCCTTACCTGTATTATCTGCCCCTGTTTGAACTTGTTACCTGTATAAAAGATACCTGTCCACACAATCAATCACACTCCAACATCTCCACCTTGGCTAAGTCCAAAGAGCTGTCTAAGGACACCAGGGAAAAAATTGTGGAACCTGCACAATACTGGGATGGGCTACAGGACAATAGGCAAGCAGCTTGGTGAGAAGGCAACAACTGTTGGCGCAATTATTAGAAAATGGAAGAAAAACCTGGATCACTGTCAATTTTTCTTGGTCTGTGGCTCCATGCAAGATCTTGCCTTGTGGGATAGCGATGATTCTGAAAAAGGTCAGGAATCAGCCTAGAACTACACAGGAGGTCTTGGACAATGACCTGAAGAGAGCTGGGACCACAGTCTCAAAGATTACCATTAGTAACACACTATGCTGTCATGGATTAAAATCCTACAGGGCACGCTAGGTTCCTGTGCTCACGCCATCACATGTACAGGCCCATCAGTCATAACCATTACTAACCCCATTATCAAATTTAATAAAGACACACATAGAAAAGTAATTTAATTGAAATAAACACTCCCCAACCCTCTTTTATACCCATTTATTAACATAAAAATAAACTCAAAGTAATCATTACCTGTTCGCTGTTAATCAGTAATGCTGAGGTCCCACGATGATCCCCAACTCTGCAGATGGTGTTGTGAGCAGTGACATAAGTGACACACAAAGCTGAGTGTGAGATCAAAGCTGCCCTGATGACCATGACCCCTTCTCAGCCTATTAACATCAGCTGTCTGTTTAGCCTTTGCTGGTTAGTAAATTTAGGGAGGCCACATAATTTTTGGGGGGGTCTCTCCATTACTAACCAGTGAAAGCTAAGCAAACAGCTGTGAGCTGTTATTAATAGACTGGGAACCTCTATGGCTTTTGGTGCCTTTCCAAAATATTAACACCAGCCCCTAGCTTTTGGCTTTCCCTCAGCTGGTTAAGAAAATTAAGGGAGACCACATGCTATTTAAAAAAAAATGTATTTAAAATGTGTTAGTCAGTGGATGCTGACTACAAGGTTCATCAGCGTTGCCTAGTCTCGCTGATTGTAGGGAGACCAGATGGTAATGATGAGAGCTGGATTCAGCACCCGGTGCCTGGGAACGGTGCTAACTGTACTGCTTTTCCCAGATGGCAGTATGTGTCACACTGATGTCACCCGTGTGCCACCAGTGTGCATGTGTGCGGGATGTATTGCAGACTGTGCTGCTGGCAAAAAAACGGACATGTCAGCGTGTTTTGCACACAGACACATGGTCCATGGAAACACACTGAGATGGTTTGCAGACCCATAGATTTGAATGGGTCTTTGTCATGTGAAAAGTGTCACCAGTGCTGGAGACACTGATGGGTGAAAGAGGCCTAACACAGATACTGAAAATCACATCCAGTATAAAGAATGGAGATGTGGTAGTGTGCAGTTTATATTTATAGAATAGGGCATGATATTTCTATAAATTCCATCCAATTTGCTGGAATTGTAAGATGCTGCATTCTTGACACAGCAAAAATACACAGCATCAAAAACTCATTGTGTGCACACAGCCTAAAGATGATTTTCACTTTCTTCTTCCATTTGATGGCTGCATTGCTTTACACAATTTTTAGTTCCACTTTGCCAAGTCTCCATTTCTAGAGATTTTTCAAAATTGTCTGCTGAGATATAAAAGGTATCTAAAATAGATCACATAGATAACAGATATGGGCGAGGCGTAAATGCAGTTTTTCTGTGCAATACACTTTTCTCACAATGGACAGAAGGACAGAGAGTGAACTCATCACTTTATTGTAATTTCCACTATAGATTGCGTATCTACTCCTTAAAACTAAAATGCTTTTATTTATTAAATGTAAGATATATAAAAGAAAAAACATATGTAAACTACATTCTTTTGCTCGTCTGAAAATATGGACATTGTCAGAAGAAAAACACACATGGAGTCCATGCGATCTCCATTTGTGTCATTACTATATATTACTCCATTTGGGGATTCCATCAAAGTCATAGTTTTAGGGGATTCTGAATGAACCCCTGGGTGCAACTGTATAAATGAAGTGTGAACAGAGCCTGATTCCACTTTTAGGCATCCATCAGTCTTCATGCAACAGGCACGTAAATAAAACCCAAATATGCAGTTTAAACCAATTTTAATCAGTTCCAGAAATGGATGGCATGACAGAAGACCCTAGCTTCAAATGTTTTATAGTGGATCCTAAATCTTTCCATTGAGAAAGGGAAGAAAGTATATTTCCAATCCATCTCAAGGCCAAATATAAATTCTGAGAATTATTTTAGTATGACAGGCCAAAGCTTATTATGCTATAAACTAACTAGGCAGAGAGAAAAAGGTGGAGCTGCGGGGGGATTCAAGTATTTTCACTATGACCTCACTTCAAAAGGATCTGATATAAGGATGAATCCAGATTAAGTGCCAAAGAAATAGTGTGATAATTTTCCAATTTCCAAAAGTTGTAAAGGTGATGAGCTGCTTTGATGTGCAGTATACAATGGTATGAACATTGATTGGCAGTTGAGGAGTTTACTAGGTTTAACTCAAAAAACTCATTTCTCGGAAGAAAATAAAAGGAATTAAAAGTTTCCTCTTAGATTCAACTTCTTTCTGGATAAAATTGAGCTTCACACCCAGCAGATGAGTGTCAGAGCCAGAGCTTAATCCGGGTGGCCTATGGAAACATTATATGCCAAGGAACAGAAAGCGAGATATAGAATAAGTACTGTCTGGGAACGGATGTATGGTGGCGGTGCAGTTGGTATTTTGACTGTTCTAAAGATTCCAAGAAAAGATTCGATTTTCAGAATTACAGTTCCAGGACAGAAAGATGCAAAGAGAACATTATTATCCAACATGGGGGCAATGAGCAATAATATAATGGAAGCCCCCCCCTACTTTACGTAGGGAATATAGGGGGGGTCACATGGCCACACAGCCTCTAAAGCTGATTGGCCAAGTATGGTTACTAGCCAAAATTGTATTTTTGGGTACTGATATTTAACTATTTTATTGGGTAAATCCGGCCCCAATCAGCCGCTTTGGCGGTTTTTTAACGGCTGACTATTGGCTGTCAGTGCGTTGCCCTGCGGTCGGCGGGATATTTATGGCCGGGTTATGGCAGGTTTCAACCATTGTGAGGTACAGTGTGAAGAAAGAAGACCCCACGTATAGATGGAGAACTTACTGCAGCAGGTCCTTGCAAGAGCAGCTGAAGATGACGGTGCCGAATGGCTTAAGTGCTGCCTTACCTCAAGCTCCTTTTCCTCGGCTGCTGGAATCGTCTCTCATCAGCCGGATCCCGGCTCCACACCACAGCCCCTGCCTTTGCCTCCGGTGTCTCCGCAGAGCCACCGCGGCAGCGCCAGAAAGAGGAAGCCCAGGACAACATATTCCCCGTCACCGGCATCTCCCGCTCTCATCCACCCTCCGTTGGAGAGCAGCAGGAAGTCCCGCCTCCCTACAGTGAGAAGGTCCCGGAGTCCATCTCGCGATGCCCGGCGACGTCGCGAGGAGACGCCGCCCGCGTCATCAGGCACCGCCGGAAAAGCCGGAAACAGTCGCGGCCGGAAGAGTCGGTCAGCGAGAGCGCCAATTTCAAATACCGGCTCTCCTCACTCGGCGGCTGCGGGCTTTGCCTTTCCATCTACTTCCAGGATGATGCCAGCACGCACTCAGGATCCGGAGTTCCTGCCTGCCTCATCCACGCAGGTGCGCTCGCCTAACATGGAGGGCTTGAGCGCAGGCTGCACAACTGAGACACCACCTGAAGACAGAAGCTCTGGAAGGGGTGAGATTATTGATCCTCAATTGTCTATGCTTAATTGTGATATAAAGCGCATTGTTCAAAATGTACTTTCTGAGGCCTTAAGCGGCGCTCTCCCTGCTGGTCCCCATTCCACCCCCCCTATAGATCTGACTGCTTCTGTCCCTAAGAATGTTTTTAAAGAAGCATTGACATGCGAATTATCCCCGTTAGGATTCCATTTGAGCTCCTGCACTAAGGAACTGATTTGGAACAACCATTACGTAGACCTGTTCTCTTTACTTCCTCGACGAGAACAGCCGAGTAAGATTGACAAGAAAGATGACAAGCCTGATTTAGAGGATTCTAAACGTGCATTTAAATCTTTCAACAATTGGTTACAGGCTTTTGCTATTTACTCGGCTGTCCTTGGCGAGAAGTCACCACATCTTTGTAGCAAATTGTTCCAACATATTGATATTATTCTAGAAGCCTATAGGAATTTTGGCGGAGTTGCTTGGCTTCACTACGATGAGGCCTTCCGCCAAAAGCTGGCAGTTCATCCTGAGGTCCACTGGGGTAGTAAGGACGTGGGTTTATGGTTAAATTTGATGCTCCCCCAGAGACATTTTTCATTCAGATCCTCTTCTGCTCCTGCCACTAAGAAAGGCTTCTGTTTTGCCTTCAATGAATCTAATTGTAAATGGAGCTCCAATTGTCGTTTTCGTCATGAGTGTTCCTTTTGTGGGAACACACACCCCGCTTTTAAATGCTTTAAGAAGCAGTCAGCTCAATCCGTGTCAAAAGAGTCTAATGGAAAGAGCACGGACACCGGTGAAAGTGGAAAATATGGCTTCATGGCTAAATCAATACCCAGACCGAATGAGCAGTAGCCTGCTTTTTAACGGCTTTTCGTTTGGCTTCTTCGTTCCCCCTTTTAAGGGGGCTGGATGCCAAATTGTTGAAAATTTACATTCTGTTGCTCTATATCCTGAAGTGGTAGAAGAAAAAATTAGGAGTAAGTTGGATCTCGGTAGGGTAGCTGGTCCTTTTTCCTCCCCACCATTCGTCAATTTTAGAATTTCCCCGTTAGGTGTCGTGCCGAAAAGGGATCCTGGTTCTTTTCGGCTTATTCATCATTTATTTATCCTTCCCTGCGGGTTCCTCTCTAAATGATGAAGTTGACAGTTCAGCCGGTTCCGTGTCCTACTCTTCTTTTGATAAAGCAGTTGACATTTTGCGGCACTTTGGTCAGAACGCTTTATTGGCAAAAGCTGACATTAAATCTGCATTCCGGCTTCTTCCTGTTCATCCTGACGGTTTTTCCTCCTTGGGCTTTCATTTCCATGATTGTTTTTTCTTTGATAAATGTCTTCCGATGGGTTTTTTGTTGTCTTGTTTTTACTTTGAAAGTTTTTCTTCTTTTTTACATTGGGTTTTGGAACGAAATTCTCCTGGGGCGGGCATTTTACATTATCTAGACGACTTCCTTTTTGTAGGCCCCTCTTCTTCCCCCGAGTGTCTCAGGACGTTGAATTCTTTTGTTGGACTTTGTGGACATTTTGGTGTGCCTCTTGCTCATGAAAAAACCGTTTTGCCTTCTACAGCAATTGAATTTTTAGGCATAATACTGGACTCCTCTGCTATGGAATGCAGACTCCCTGTTGAAAAAGTTGCTAAACTGCGTTCTGCTCTACTTAAATTTATTTCTAAACCAAAATCTACCCTTAGGGAGTTGCAGTCTTTATTGGGCCTCCTGAATTTTGCCAGCAGAATCATTCCAATTGGCAGAGCATTTTCCCGCCGGCTTTATGACGCCACAAGAGGCGTTTCTGCTCCTAATTCCCATGTACGAATCGTTTCTGCCTTAAAGGAGGACGCCAGGGTCTGGCTGTCCTTCCTTTCAGAGTATAACGGTATATCTTGCTGGCAATCACCCTTCACTTCTGCAGATTCTTTGCCATTTGTGTTCTCCGTTCAGGCCCTCACGGGCTGTGGCATTTTATTTTCATCACATTGGATAGCTCAGGATTGGCCACAGAAATGGGTCTTTTCTGGTGTTACCAACAACCTAATGGTCTTGGAACTCTTTGCCATTTTCTTAGGTATCTTTACTTGGGGTTCCCTTTTCAAAAACTCCAGAATTGTCATTCTATCCCTTGACCCTGGTGTCATTTTCTCTGTCAATACCTTGTCATCCAGAAACAAATGGGCAGCGAGCATCTTGAGACATCTGGTTCTGGCCTGTCTTAGGCAGAACATTTGGCTTAAGGCAAGCTCAGGCAGAAGTAAATTTCATTCCGCAACTGATGCCCTATGTGCACATCATTGGTCGACTTTTCGTTTGCAGGTTCCAGAGGCGGATGCGGAAGGAACACCTTGCTCCCCTTTAATCTGGGATGTGATCTCGGTGTGATCCCACATTTTATTAAAGAATCATTGTCCATTAGATCATGGGCCAGCTACTCGGCTGCATGGTTCGCTTGGCTGAATTTTTGTACTTTACATTCTTTGAATCCTAGAGTGGCTGACGCCATGGCTAGCTTAAAATTTTCTGAGTCTCTAGTTGTTCAAGGTCTATCTTACTCTGCAGTATCTAAATATTTAGCGGGTGTTTCCTTTTTTCTAAAGCTTTTCGGGGAATTGCCTTTGACCTCATTTTTTTCAGTTAAACAGTTCTTAAAGGGCCTTAAGAAAAGTACTTTTCATCCTGACACCAGACGACCTATTTCTTTACCTATACTTAAAGAATTATGCTCGGCCCTAAGACAGGTTTGTTTAAACTCTGAGGAAGCACTATTATTCCACACAGCCTTTTGTTTGGCATTTTTTGGGGCGCTTAGAATAGGCGAGTTGGTTTCCGCTAATAAATCTCATCCGTCTGGTCTTATGTTGTCCGACTTAAGGTTATTTGATGGTTTTCTCACACTTTTCATTAGGAAATCGAAGACGGATCAGCTTGCTAGAGGGTCAACTATCAGAATTGTTTATTTTCCTGATCCATTTATCTGCCCCGTTTTTCACATTGGGCGTTGGTTACATACAAGAGCAATTGCTGATGGACCGTTGTTTATTCATAAAGACGGTTCGCCTGCTACAGTCTTCCAATTTAACTTTATTTTGAAAAAATGCCTTAAAGCCATTGGTAAAGGTCATCTCAGAACCTCCTCTCACTCATTTCGGATTGGTGCTGCGACAGAAGCTTCTAGGGCTGGCCTCTGTGATTCACAAATTAAGCAAATTGGGAGATGGGAATCAGGGAGGTTTAAGCTTTATGTACGTCACAATTTATATGATTACTAATTTTTGATTTTGTTCAGGTCCTGTTATAGTTTGGATAATCGGTCACTCTTTTATTTTCTGGGCACAGAGACGAGCTTCCCAAAGGTGTTATACGGAGAATTTGTCCTTCGACCCATCCTTGGTACAAATTTTTTGGCATGGTGTCCGTGGACTGAGTTGGTATAGTTTAAATTTTGAGTTTCAACACTGCATTGCTTTGTTTCCTTTTCCTGATTTAGTAATATTTCACATAGGCGGTAATGATCTCGGAAAATCCAGAACTCTGGATTTGCTCGCTAAAATGCGAGCTGATATGGTTAATCTTAGGCTATCTTTTCCACTGCCTGGTTTCGTATTTTCCGAGATCATACCTAGGTTGTTATGGCATTCCCCAGAATCCAAATTTATGGATAAAATTCACAAAAGGGTGAATAAAAACATGGAAAAAATTTTTCCTTTAATTAATGGTTTTTCTTACAGGCACATGGAACTTGAAGGTTTTTTACCGGGTCTTTTTAAACAAGATTCAGTACATTTATCTAACGTTGGTGTTGACATCTTTAACCTTGATATGCAAAGCATAGTGGAAAAATGGCTGTGCGGTGTGGGGGGGGCCTCGCCTCAATGAGTCGAGGCTCGTGGGAAAATCGCCCAGTCTCTGGGTGGATGGTTTGGTGGTTTATTGAATATTGGTCAATTACTTGATTATTTATTTGGGTTTGTTTGTTAAAGACATTCTATGAGTTACCCAAAATAAACATCACGGCCTTATTTTTCCACTATGAAAACTTTGTCGTGTATTTATTTATGAATGAATGAGGCTTGTGTTGCCATGGAAGCCCCCCCCCTACTTTACGTAGGGAATATAGGGGGGGGTCACATGGCCACACAGCCTCTAAAGCTGATTGGCCAAGTATGGTTACTAGCCAAAATGGTATTTTTGGGTACTGATATTTAACTATTTTATTGGGTAAATCCGGCCCCAATCAGCCGCTTTGGCGGTTTTTTAACGGCTGACTATTGGCTGTCAGTGCGTTGCCCTGCGGTCGCCGGGATATTTATGGCCGGGTTATGGCAGGTTTCAACCATTGTGAGGTACCGTGTGAAGAAAGAAGACCCCACCCTCCCTCCCTTAAAAATGTATTTTGTCGTGATGTTTATGTTGTGGGAAAATCGCCCAGTCTCTGGGTGGATGGTTTGGTGGTTTATTGAATATTGGTCAATTACTTGATTATTTATTTGGGTTTGTTTATTAAAGACATTCTATGAGTTACCCAAAATAAACATCACGGCCTTATTTTTCCACTATGAAAACTTTGTCGTGTATTTATTTATGAATGAATGAGGCTTGTGTTGCCATGTGAAGTGGATAAGTAGGCAAGACTGCGGAGACCCAGCCCAACGCCACCATGATCCCTCCCACACATAACCTATAGACAAACCAATAAGACAAAAACACTGTAATTGATGGGTGAAGGTCGGTCACAGCTTTTATTACCGTAATTCATTTCTTATAACTGTCAACATATTTTTTAACCGCTCAGAAAGGCACATAAAATTAATTCACCACGCTCGCCGCCAAATGCCCTGTTGTCAATTCACAGGCATGTCAGCTGACGAGCCACCCCCATGTGTCCTTTCTTTAATTCCCACTGTGACTTGTATCTAAAATACGGTAAATAAAATACCAAATGTTACGATAAAAACATTAAAATGGGAGGGAGGGTGGGAAAAGAACCTCCGGGACCCGCTCAAACCATGGAAGGGAGGGGGAGAGGGAACTAGGCCAGCTTTACATATCCCCATAAACATAAGAGGGGGGGGGGGGATAATGAGCCACGCACAATGATTGGCTCATAACCGAGATAAGCACCACCCCCTTAACACTATTAAAATGTGTGGAAGGCTAACAATAATTGCCATGGCAACAGTGAGGACAAGGGGCACCGCAGTCAGAGGCACCATTCTTATTCAGCGCGGTGCCTGCCATTCTTTAGATACTTTCAATACCTGTATTCACAAACTTTAACAAGTAACATCACACAGAGAAACAAGTGGGACGATTCCAAGACTGGCCATAGTAATAGCTTATGTTCAGATAGGATGTCAAAAGTGCCGCAAAATTACTGATACTGAAGCTGAATCACTAGCAAAATTAGGCAATGCCATCCCCTCTGTCACCTAAAGGGACCCTTTAGTCAGGAAAAAAAGCTGCTAACCTGCAGATATGGGGTTAATCTGTAGGTTATTAGTGTTATTATGCTGTCCAGTGCCTGCACATACCCAATATTGTGGGGAGAAAATGAACTTTATTCTCCCTGACAGCGTTCCGGTTTCAGTCACGGGGTGGGCCGGCGCTGGTTCAGTCATCAGTCCGAGTACAGAGAGCGGTGGCTGTGACTGCGCCCCATCCCTGATCGATACAGGATTTGCATTAGGACCGGCTATCGGTGCAGTCACAGCCACTGCTCTGTACACTTAGAGCGGTGACTAAACCCACGCCGACGCCGTCCCCATGACTGAAACCACGTCCCCCGCTCTGACTGACAGCCGGCCATAATAAAGGGTCAGTGTCAGTCAGGGCTGGTTTCAGTCATGGGGCGGGGCCAGCGCTGGTTCAGTCACAGCTCTGAGAATAGAGCAGTGCCTCCAGCATTAGGACCGGTTGTCAGTCACGACCGGGGACACGGTGACAGTCGCCGCTCTGTATTCTCAGAGCTGTCATTGCACCAGGGCCGGTGCCACCCTTGAGACTGAAATGGGAAAGCTGTTGGGTAGAATAAAGTTTATTTTCTACCCGCAGCGTTAGTCGATGTTCAGGCGCCGGGCAGAATAGTAACGCTGTTAACCTTCAGATTAACCCCATATCTGCAGGTTAATAGTGTTTTTTTCTGGTGATAGGTTCCCTTTAAGCCTCCATAAAGGGAATGTTTCATCAGAAAATGAGTTATTGTGTTACAGTCATGGCCGAAAGTTATAGCACCCTTGAAATTGTTCCAAAAAATGAAGTATTTCTCCCAGAAAATTATTTTAAATGCATGTTTTATTACACATGTTTATTTCCTTTATGCGTATTGGAACAAAACAAACAAAAATTTGCCATCATTTCACACAAAACCCCCAAAATGGACAGAATTGTTGGCACCTTTCCAAAATTATGGGTAAACAACTTTGTTTCAAGCATATAATGCTTAACCCCTTCAACACCCAGCTTGTTTTCACCTTTCTGACCCAGCCAATTTTTGCAATTCTGACCACTGTCCCTTTATGAGTTAATAACTCTGGAATGCTTCAACGGATCCCACTGATTCTGAGTCTGCCATCACACTAGCAGTATGTGGTCAGTATTTTACATCAGTGTTTGTAAGCCAAAACCAGGAGTGGGTGATAAATGCAGAAGTGGTGCATATGTTTCTATTATACTTTTCCTCTAATTGTTCCACTCCTGGTTTTGGCTTACACATACTGATGTAAAATACTGACCAAATACTTCTAGTGTGACGGCAGCCTGAAACTATTTTCTTGTGACATATGGTACTTTATGATAGCAGTAAAATTTCCTCGATATGACTTGCGATTTTTTGTGAAAAAAACAGAAATTTGGCGATAATTTTCCAACTTTTAATTTTTATGCCCTTAAATAAGAGAGTTATATCACACAAAATAGTTAATAAATAACATTTCCCACATGTCTACTTTACATCAGCACAATTTTGGAATAATTTTTTTTTTGTAAGGAAGTTATAAGGGTTAAAAGTTGACCAGCGATTTCTCATTTTTTCATCAAATTTTACGAAACTATTTTTATTTTAGAGACCACATCACATTTGAAGTCACTTTGAGGGGTCTATATGATAAAAAATACCCAAAAGTGACACCATTATAAAAACTGCAATCCTCAAGGTGCTCAAAACCACAGCCAAGAAGTTTATTAACCCTTCAGGTGCTTCACAGGAATTTTTGGAATGTTTAAAAAAAATGAACATTTAACTTTTTTTCATAAAAAAATTACTTCAGATCCAATTTGTTTTATTTTACCAAGGATAACAGGAGAAATTGGACCCCAAAAGTTGTTGTACAATTTGTCCTGAGTACGCCGATATCCCATATGTGGGGGTAACCCACTTTTTGAGCGCATGGCAGAGCTCGGAAGAGAAGGAGTGGCGTTTGACTTTTTCAATGCAAAATTGATCTGACGCCATGTCGCGTTTGGAGAGCCCCTAATGTACCTAAACAGTGGAAACCCCCCAAAGTGACAACATTTTGGAAAGTAGACCCCCTAAGGAACTTATCTAGATGTGTGGTGAGCACTTTGAACCCCAAGTGCTTCACTAAAGTTTATAATGCAGAGCCGTAAAAATAAAAAATGATTTTTTTTCCCCACAAAAATGATTTTTTAGCCCCAAAATCCTTATTTTCACAAGGGTAACAGGAGAAATTGGACTCCAAACGTTGTTGTCCAATTTGTCCGGAGTACAATGAAACCCCACATGTGGGGGTAAACCACTGTTTGGGCGCATGGCAGAGCTCGGAAGGGAAGGAGCACCATTTTACTTTTTCAACTCAGAATTGGCTGGAATTGAGATCGGACGCCATGTCGTGTTTGGAGACCCCCCTGGTGTGCCTAAACAGTGAAAAAAACCCAATTCTAACCAATCCTAACCCCAACACACCCCTAACCCTAGTCCCAACCCTAACCATAACCCTAACCACACCCCTAACCCGAACACACCCCTAATCCTAATCCCAACCTTGACCACAACCCTAACCCCAACACACCCCTAACCCGAACACACCCCTATCCCTAATCCCAACCCTAACCATAACCCTAACCACATCCCTAACCGTGACACACCCCTAACCCTAAATTCAAAAAGAACAGTCCAACCGCACCCTACAATCACATTGTCTCTATGGACATCAGGGCGCACGTCCTTACCAGGGGGTCCATCCCGGATAAAACATCCAAAACCAAACTGAAGAAAAGGACAGCGCCACGATCGCTCTTTTACATACAACCTTTGTGCAGTTGAGGATATCGCTTGGACTATGGATGTGTCAGCTGGACCTGCGCGGTAATGCGTACTGCATATTAGGGGCAATGCGGTCACATGATTTACAGTCTGGCGACATGATTGGATCATATCATCTATGATCACACCTATGGGAGTGTCTGGATACCATGACAACAACTAATGGATTGCTCCAATAGGTGGGACATGGTTTGTTTATAGTTTAGGTACCAGGAGTTTATCTCTATTTTCCGTGAAAGGTTGTATGTAAAAGAGCGATCGTGGTCAGTTGATCTGTGTTAAAGGGGGTGCTGCAATGATTGCTACTCATGTGTAATAGTTTTTATATGTATAAATATGTGTGAATTGTACTATATGTTTTTTCTATTTTTATATTGTATTCCTATTGGTAGATGGTTAATTAAGGGGGTGGGCCTATAGGTATATAATGGTGATTGAGTTGTTATGTACTGTGCTTGACAAAGGTCTTCGGACCGAAACATTGCCGCAGGAGACAGAATAAAATGTGAGCTGCTTTTTTTCACTGTCCGGTGTGGCGTTGTCCTTTTCTTCAGTTTGGTTTTACACCCCTAACCCTAATCTCAACCCTAACCCTAATCCCAACCGTAAATGTAATCCAAACCCTAAACCCAATTCTAGCTACAACCCTAACCCTAACTTTAACCCTAACCCTAACTTTAGCCCCAAGCCTAACCTGTTGTGAAATTGGATTTTGGGCTCCCCCGGTGGCCACTGGTGGAATTGAACTGGTGTGCATCATCCTCTCTGTTCACCTGTTTCCATCAGGATGTGGGAGTCGCTATTTAGCCTTGCTCCTCTGTCACTTCCATGCCGGTCAACATTGTAATCAGAAGCCTTTCTGTGCATGTTCCTGCTGCTAGACAACTCCCAGCTAAGTTGGACTTTAGTCCTTGTTTGTTTTTGCATTTTGTTCCAGTTCACAGCTGTAGTTTCGTTTCTGTGTCTGGAAAGCTCTTGTGATCTGAAATTGCCACTCTTATGTTATGAGTTAATACTAGAGTCTTAAAGTAATTTCAGGATGGTGTTTTGATAGTGTTTTTAGCTGACCATGAAAGTGTCCTTTCTGTCTTCCTGCTATTTAGTAAGCGGACCTCAATTTTGCTAAACCTATTTTCATACTACGTTTGTCATTTCATCTAAAATCACCGCCAATATTTGTGGGGGCCTCTGTCTGCCTTTCGGGGAATTTTCTCTAGAGGTGAGCCAGGACTATATTTTCCTCTGCCAGGATTAGATAGTCCTCCGGCCGGCGCTGGGCGTCTAGGGATAAAACGCAGGCTACGCTACCCGGCTACTGTTAGTTGTGCGGCAGGTTTAGTTCATGGTCAGTTTAGTTTCCATCCTTCCAAGAGCTAGTTCTTATGTTTGCTGGGCTATGTTCTCTTGCCATTGAGAACCATATCAGTTTGACCGGCCAACAAAGGGTTAAATTAATTGACAGAGAAAGGAGAGATAAGAGAAGTCTGCTGAAGATTTTTTTTTTTTTTTTTTTTTTTTCCTTCAGTTCTGAGTGTGCTTGTAATTGAATCTCTTGCAAGTCTGCCTATGTTGCAGCCTTTCTCTCTCTCTCTCCTTCTAATCCTGGAATGGCTCTGTGTTCACCTGTTTAAAATGGATATTCAGAGTTTAGCTGCAGGTTTGAATAATCTTACCACGAAAGTTCAAAATTTACAAGATTTTGTTGTTCATGTTCCTATATCTGAACCTAGAATTCCTTTGCCTGAATTTTTCTCGGGGAATAGATCTTGCTTTCAAAATTTCAAAAATAATTGCAAGTTGTTTTTGTCCCTGAAATCTCGCTCTGCTGGAGATCCTGCTCAGCAGGTCAGGATTGTGATTTCCTTGCTCCGGGGCGACCCTCAGGATTGGGCTTTTGCATTGGCTCCAGGGGATCCTGCGTTGCTCAATGTGGATGCGTTTTTTCTGGCCTTGGGGTTGCTTTATGAGGAACCTCAGTTAGAACTTCAGGCGGAAAAGGCCTTGATGTCCCTATCTCAGGGGCAAGACGAAGCTGAAATATACTGCCAGAAATTCCGTAAATGGGCTGTGCTTACTCAGTGGAATGAGTGCGCCCTGGCGGCGAATTTCAGAGAGGGTCTCTCTGATGCCATTAAGGATGTTATGGTGGGGTTCCCTGTGCCTGCGGGTCTGAATGAGTCCATGACAATGGCTATCCAGATCGATAGGCGTCTGCGGGAGCGCAAACCTGTGCACCATTTGGTGGTGTCTACTGAGAAGACGCCAGAGAATATGCAATGTGATAGAATTCTGTCCAGAAGTGAACGGCAGAATTTTAGACGAAAAAATGGGTTGTGCTTCTATTGCGGTGATTCAACTCATGTTATATCAGCATGCTCTAAGCGTACTAAGAAGCTTGATAAGTCTGTTTCAATTGGCACTTTACAGTCTAAGTTTATTCTATCTGTGACCCTGATTTGTTCTTTATCATCTATTACCGCGGATGCCTATGTCGACTCTGGCGCCGCTTTGAGTCTTATGGATTGGTCCTTTGCCAAACGCTGTGGGTATGATTTGGAGCCTCTTGAAACTCCTATACCCCTGAAGGGGATTGACTCCACCCCATTGGCTAGCAATAAACCACAATACTGGACACAAGTAACTATGCGGATTAATCCGGATCACCAGGAGATTATTCGCTTTCTTGTGCTGTATAACCTACATGATGTGTTGGTGCTTGGATTGCCATGGCTGCAATCTCATAACCCAGTCCTTGACTGGAAAGCTATGTCTGTGTTAAGCTGGGGATGTAAGGGGACGCATGGGGACGTACCTGTGGTTTCCATTTCATCATCTATTCCCTCTGAGATTCCTGAATTCTTGACTGAATATCGT
The DNA here is from genome assembly GCF_051348905.1 of Ranitomeya variabilis. Taxonomy (NCBI): domain Eukaryota; kingdom Metazoa; phylum Chordata; class Amphibia; order Anura; family Dendrobatidae; genus Ranitomeya; species Ranitomeya variabilis. The sequence continues at coordinate 441,122,945 of NC_135235.1, read as the reverse complement.
GACGTTTTTGAAGAACCTAAGCTTGGTTCATTACCTCCGCACCGGGAGTGCGATTGTGCCATAGATTTGATTCCGGGTAGTAAATACCCTAAGGGTCGTTTATTTAATCTGTCTGTGCCTGAACATGCTGCTATGCGAGAATATATAAAGGAGTCCTTGGAAAAGGGACATATTCGTCCTTCGTCATCTCCCTTAGGAGCCGGTTTTTTCTTTGTGGCTAAGAAAGATGGCTCTTTGAGGCCGTGCATTGATTATCGGCTTTTGAATAAGATCACGGTTAAATATCAATATCCGCTGCCACTGCTGACTGATTTGTTTGCTCGCATAAAGGGGGCCAAGTGGTTCTCTAAGATAGATCTCCGTGGGGCGTATAATTTGGTGCGAATTAAGCAGGGGGATGAGTGGAAAACCGCATTTAATACGCCCGAGGGCCACTTTGAGTATTTGGTGATGCCTTTTGGTCTTTCAAATGCCCCTTCAGTCTTTCAGTCCTTTATGCATGACATTTTCCGTGATTATTTGGATAAATTTATGATTGTGTATCTGGATGATATTTTGATTTTTTCGGATGACTGGGACTCTCATGTCCAGCAGGTCAGGAGGGTTTTTCAGGTTTTGCGGTCTAATTCCTTGTGTGTGAAGGGTTCTAAGTGCGTTTTTGGGGTTCAAAAGATTTCCTTTTTGGGATATATTTTTTCCCCCTCTTCCATCGAGATGGATCCTGTCAAGGTTCAGGCTATTTGTGATTGGACGCAACCCTCTTCTCTTAAGAGTCTTCAGAAATTTTTGGGCTTTGCTAACTTTTATCGTCGATTTATTGCTGGTTTTTCTGATGTTGTTAGACCATTGACTGATTTGACTAAGAAGGGTGCTGATGTTGCTGATTGGTCCCCTGCTGCTGTGGAGGCCTTTCGGGAGCTTAAGCGCCGCTTTTCTTCCGCCCCTGTGCTGCGTCAGCCTGATGTTGCTCTTCCTTTTCAGGTTGAGGTCGACGCTTCTGAAATCGGAGCTGGGGCGGTTTTGTCGTAGAGAAGTTCCGATTGCTCCGTGATGAGACCTTGTGCTTTTTTCTCACGTAAATTTTCGCCCGCCGAGCGGAATTATGATGTTGGGAATCGGGAGCTTTTGGCCATGAAGTGGGCTTTTGAGGAGTGGCGTCATTGGCTTGAGGGGGCTAGACATCAGGTGGTGGTATTGACTGACCACAAAAATCTAATTTATCTTGAGTCCACCAGACGCCTGAATCCTAGACAGGCGCGCTGGTCGTTGTTTTTCTCTCGGTTTAATTTTGTGGTGTCCTACCTGCCGGGTTCTAAGAATGTTAAGGCGGATGCCCTTTCTAGGAGTTTTGAGCCTGACTCCCCTGGTAATTCTGAACCTACAGGTATCCTTAAGGATGGAGTGATATTGTCTGCCGTTTCTCCAGACCTGCGGCGGGCCTTGCAGGAGTTTCAGGCGGATAGACCTGATCGTTGCCCACCTGGTAGACTGTTTGTTCCTGATGATTGGACCAGTAAAGTCATTTCTGAGGTTCATTCTTCTGCGTTGGCAGGTCATCCTGGAATCTTTGGTACCAGGGATTTGGTGGCAAGGTCCTTCTGGTGGCCTTCCCTGTCTCGAGATGTGCGAGGCTTCATGCAGTCTTGTGACGTTTGTGCTCGGGCCAAGCCTTGTTGTTCTCGGGCTAGTGGATTGTTGTTGCCCTTGCCTATCCCGAAGAGGCCCTGGACGCACATCTCGATGGATTTTATTTCGGATCTTCCTGTTTCTCAGAAGATGTCTGTCATCTGGGTGGTGTGTGATCGTTTCTCTAAGATGGTCCATTTGGTTCCCCTGCCTAAGTTGCCTTCTTCTTCCGAGTTGGTTCCTCTGTTTTTTCAAAATGTGGTCCGTTTGCATGGTATTCCGGAGAATATCGTTTCTGACAGAGGTACCCAATTCGTGTCTAGATTTTGGCGAGCATTCTGTGCTAGGATGGGCATAGATTTGTCTTTCTCGTCTGCTTTCCATCCTCAGACTAATGGCCAGACCGAGCGGACGAATCAGACCTTGGAGACATATTTGAGGTGTTTTGTGTCTGCAGATCAGGATGATTGGGTTGCTTTTTTGCCTTTGGCGGAGTTTGCCCTCAATAATCGGGCCAGCTCTGCCACCTTGGTGTCTCCCTTTTTCTGTAATTCGGGGTTTCATCCTCGATTTTCTTCTGGTCAGGTGGAATCTTCGGATTGTCCTGGAGTGGATGCTGTGGTGGAGAGGTTGCATCAGATTTGGGGGCAGGTAGTGGACAATTTGAAGTTGTCCCAGGAGAAGACTCAGCTTTTTGCCAACCGCCGGCGTCGGGTTGGTCCTCGGCTTTGTGTTGGGGACTTGGTGTGGTTGTCTTCTCGTTTTGTCCCTATGAGGGTTTCTTCTCCCAAGTTTAAGCCTCGGTTCATCGGCCCGTACAAGATATTGGAGATTCTTAACCCTGTGTCCTTCCGTTTGGACCTCCCTGCATCTTTTTCTATTCATAATGTTTTTCATCGGTCATTATTGCGCAGGTATGAGGTACCGGTTGTGCCTTCCGTTGAGCCTCCTGCTCCGGTGTTGGTTGAGGGTGAGTTGGAGTACGTTGTGGAAAAAATCTTGGACTCCCGTGTTTCCAGACGGAAACTCCAGTATCTGGTCAAATGGAAGGGATACGGTCAGGAGGATAATTCTTGGGTGACTGCCTCTGATGTTCATGCCTCCGATTTGGTCCGTGCCTTTCATAGGGCTCATCCTGATCGCCCTGGTGGTTCTGGTGAGGGTTCGGTGCCCCCTCCTTGAGGGGGGGGTACTGTTGTGAAATTGGATTTTGGGCTCCCCCGGTGGCCACTGGTGGAATTGAACTGGTGTGCATCATCCTCTCTGTTCACCTGTTTCCATCAGGATGTGGGAGTCGCTATTTAGCCTTGCTCCTCTGTCACTTCCATGCCGGTCAACATTGTAATCAGAAGCCTTTCTGTGCATGTTCCTGCTGCTAGACAACTCCCAGCTAAGTTGGACTTTAGTCCTTGTTTGTTTTTGCATTTTGTTCCAGTTCACAGCTGTAGTTTCGTTTCTGTGTCTGGAAAGCTCTTGTGATCTGAAATTGCCACTCTTATGTTATGAGTTAATACTAGAGTCTTAAAGTAATTTCAGGATGGTGTTTTGATAGTGTTTTTAGCTGACCATGAAAGTGTCCTTTCTGTCTTCCTGCTATTTAGTAAGCGGACCTCAATTTTGCTAAACCTATTTTCATACTACGTTTGTCATTTCATCTAAAATCACCGCCAATATTTGTGGGGGCCTCTGTCTGCCTTTCGGGGAATTTTCTCTAGAGGTGAGCCAGGACTATATTTTCCTCTGCCAGGATTAGTTAGTCCTCCGGCCGGCGCTGGGCGTCTAGGGATAAAACGCAGGCTACGCTACCCGGCTACTGTTAGTTGTGCGGCAGGTTTAGTTCATGGTCAGTTTAGTTTCCATCCTTGCAAGAGCTAGTTCTTATGTTTGCTGGGCTATGTTCTCTTGCCATTGAGAACCATAACACTAACCCTAGCTTTAGCTCTAACCCTAATGGGAAAATTAAAATAAATAATTTTTTTTAAATTTTATTATTTTTCCCTAACTAAGGGTGCGATAAATGGGGATTTCAGTTACTATTTATAGCAGGTTTTTATGTTTGGCATCTGTCACACACTAAAAGACGCTTTTTATTGCAAAAAATCGTTTCTGCATCACCAAATTTTGAGAGCTATAATTTTTCTATATTTTGACCCACAGAGTCATGTGAGGTCTTGTTTTTTTCGGGACAAGTTGATGTTTTTATTGGTACCATTTTCGGGCACATGACTTTTTGGATCGCTTTTTATTCCGATTTTTTTGAGGCAGAATGACCAAAAACCAGCAATTCATGAATTTCTTTTGGGGTAGGGGCCTTTATACTGTTCCGCGTGTGTTAACATTGATAAAGCAGTTTTATTCTTTGGGTCAGAATGATTACAGCGATATCTCATTTATATTATTTTTTTTTGTTTTGGCGCTTTTATGTAATAAAAACTTTTATAGAAAAAATAATTATTTTTGCATCGCTTTATTCTGAGAGCTATAACTTTGTTATTTTTCTGGTGATGGAGCTATATGGTGGCTTGTTTATTGTGGGACAAGATGACGTTTTCAGCGGTACCATGTTTGTTTATATCTGTCTTTTTGATCGCGTGTTATTCCACTTTTTGTTTGGCGGTATGATGATAAAGCATTGTTTGTTTGCCTTGTTTTTTTAATTTTTTTTAATGGTGTTCACTAAAGGGGTTAACTAGTGGGACAGTTTTATAGGATGGGTCGTTATGGACGCGGTGATACCAAATATGTGTACTTTTATTGTTTTTTTTACTATTATTTACATAAATAAATCGATTTGTTGGTAAAATATTTATTTAAATTTTTTTTATTTATTTATTTGGGGATTTAAAAAAATATATATATTTTTACACATTATATATATTTTTTAACTTTATTACATTGTCCCAGGTTGGGACATCACTATATAAAGTCAGATCGCTGATCTGACACTTTGCATAGCACAGTGTCAGATCAGCGATCTGACAGGGAGTGTAGGAGGCGTGCCGGGGCCTGCTCTTAGCAGGTGCTCGCAAGCCACCTCACTGCAGGACCCGGAAGGACCCCGCGGCCATCTTGGAGCTGGGGGGTCTCCATGGACACCACATGAACAACGCGTTTTTTATGCGTTTCTGCCGCTTTTTTTGCCGCAGCGCAAATGCTTAAAAATCACTTATTAATATCAACCCACAGCTATCTGTTTAGCCTTTGCTAGTTTGAATTTAGATGGGGACCCCAAGTCATTTTTTTTCAGGGGTCCCCCGTAAGTTCAGTAGGAAAGGTTAAGCAAACAGCTGTGAGTTATTAATAATAGCCTGGGAGCCTTATGAAGTATTGTCCCAGATTATTATCATCAGCCCCAAGGCGTGGGCATTCACTCTGCTGGTTATGAAAATTACGCTGGAGCCCATGCCATTTTTTTTTACTTTACTTTATTTTACATAGAACGTACACATTTGCTGTGGAATACAACTCACATCATTGTAGAAATTGTAGTTTAGTCGCCCTGATGTCAGGGAGCCCTAGCGATAATGATGAGAGCTGCCTTCAACAGCCGGTGCCTGGGATCAGCCCAAACTGTGCTGCATTTCCCAAGCACTAGTATGTGTCACACGGACAGGGCCGCCATCAGGGCATTACTGCCCTTACTGGCGCATGGTAGCCGGTGAGGAGGGGGCCCAATCTGAACTCCCCTACTCATTGGGCCCCAGGTGCAGGATTTTGCAGTTCGCTAATAACTGAACGTGTGTCACGTGAGACACGTTCAGTTGTAATCTATTACTGCTAGGACTGCTTCCTGCAGCTGATGTCAATGTCACCGGCGTATGACGTCACTGTCATGCGCCAGTGCGTCCACAACTCAAATGGTTGAGGAAGAGAATTTATTTTACTGAAATCCACAATATGGAGAGGCATATGGGGCCAGGATGAGAGGACATATATGGGGCTGGATGGAGACATATGGGGCTAGGATGGGAGGACATACGGGGCCAGGATGGGAGCACATATGGGGGCAGGATGAGAGGACATATATGGGGGCAGGATGGAGACACATGGGGCCATGATGGGAGGACATATGGGAGCAGGAATGAAACACATGGGGGCCAGGAACCAATGTGCAAGAAAAGTTGTCTCCAGCGACAACAGGAGATATGATTCTTAAAACTTGACATTTATTTATCATATTAAAAAACACAGATATGCAGATGAGCAATCACAGTGCAAGGAATGAATCCTACATGTTTCAACCTACACAGTCTTAATCATGGAATACGGTACATCTAAGGCTATGTGCACACGTATTTTTGAGGTCTGCGGATTTTTCCGCAGCGGATTTGAGAAATCCGCAGGTAAATGGCACTGCGTTTTACCTGCGGATTTACCGTGGATTTTGTGCGGATTCCACCTGCAGTTTTACACCTGCGGATTCCTATAGAGGAGCAGGTGTAAACTGCAGCAGAATCCGCACAAAGAATTGACATGCTACGGAATGTAAACGCTGCGTTCCGCGTGTTTTTTTCCGCAGCATGAGCACAGCGGTTTCTGTTTTCCATAGGTTTACATTGTACTGTAAACTCATGGAAAACTGCTGCGGATCCGCAGCAAAATCCGCAACGTGTGCACATAGTCTTTGAGTGACATACAGACAGACATATATGCATACCAGAAGGTCAAAGGGAGTGGTAAGACAAGTTAATTAATTCAGGTTAATTAGTCAGAGCCCTGACTCTATCCTCCTTAGACATCTAAAAATAAATAGTATACACATAAAAACAATATGTCCTTAAAAAAATATACATCAGGATAAGCAAGAAACGTTACATTAATTATTGCCAATCACACAGTATAGACACTATACCTTAACATATTTATGTAAAAAGAGACTATTCAGAGAACATTAGTTATATTGTAGGATGATATCTTGCCTAATGTTCAGACCTAATGGGACCTTTGAGCACAATTTAAAATCCAGAAAGACTCTCGATTTAACAACTTATGTTGGAAATTACCACCCCGTGCTGATTTTTTTTACCCTTTCAGCAGCCAAAAATTTGAAATGTTTTGTATCCCGGTTGTGATAAGTGATGAAATATTTAGAAACAGAAGAGACATTTAATGCCTCTGGGTCCATGGTATCAGATAAATGTCTCCTTATGCGTTTTTTTCAGTGGACCTATGGTACAGCCTACATAGTGAATATTGCAAGCCACGCACTCTATTAAATATATAACGCCTGGGGTATTGCAATTGATAAAACCCTTAATTGAAAAACTTTTTTTCATTACTGACGAGGCAAAAGTTTTCCTTTTGATTGCGTGGCTGCAAGAAACACACTGTGTGTGGCCACAACCAAAGAAACCACTGCAAGAGAGCCAAGTTAGGGGGGAATTGGAATCAGCATTGACAATATTACTAGGAGACAAAATGTTATTACAGGAAGGTGCCAGGTTGTATGACATTATTACTATAGGGGCTAATTAAGCTTATTATTAGTGTGATGTATTTAGTTTCTGAGGATACTGTTTTCAGTGAGGAGGGTTGACTGTTACTGTGCAGGGCGACACTATCGCTTTTTTTTTCTTTACTTTTCTCCATCTGGCATAGTGTAGAAGTTGAGGAAAAATTAGGGAATGTACTCTGGAAGCAGTGCTCTAGATAACTGTGTTATTTTCTGCAGTGCAAGGTGTCTGCGCTGAATGAAGAAAAGCAAAGATGAATATGTTCAACTAGAGACGTCACTGAGTCAGTGTGTTACCTGTACACTGACACTATATACAGAGCTCCTGTGTATATGTCATGTCGGACGCTGTTCATACTAGGGCGTTCGACAGACAGCGGTAATTCCGCTTTTGTCCACTATGCGCTCAGTGGCGTCGGCTAGATTTTGTCTAGCTGGTCCGGGGTTAATTTAGCTGGTGCTAGGATTGGAAGCTGGGTCACACCCACTGCCTTTAAATTGTTATTCTGAACATTGGGCGTCGCCGATTATAGCTTCTGACTTGTGCTTGGTTATCTCGGTCTGGAGTGGTGGTCTAGGAAAAGGAGTACCGTATCTGGTGGTGTATATTTCCCTTTGTCATATTTTCCTCCTTCCTATATTTGTATTTGTTTTGCCCTGTGCATTTATAGTGTATTCCTGAGTGACTGCGGCGTGGTGTATATTTTCCGTTATCCTTGTCTGTGCTAACTGTGGGTATTGGTTAGTGGTCTCTTCACTGGGTGGTGGGTGGAGGTTTCAGCCTACGGTTGAAACAGGAGACAGGGTGAGGGTGGAGGCCCAGACATGCACACCATCAGTGTAAACTCTGGGAGAGGGTCAGACAGGGTTTCCCAGAGTTGAGGGAAATCGCAGGGGCCTGGGTTATTAGCTCTTGCCTACCTAGGCTTCCCGTGACATTATAATCGGCCAACATTATTTGAATTCCATGGATTCCATGACTTCCGTAACCCGCCAGTTGAGGGCGCTGTTCCTACAGGTCACTGAGTTGAATGGGGCAGTGCAGCAACAGGGACTAGCAGTATCTAATGTGCAAGCTGGAGCGGCAGGTAGAGTTGCTGAGCCTAAGTTTCCTTTGCCTGAAAGGTTTGCTGGGGAACGCAGTAAATTTGTTACTTTTCGGGAAGCTTGCAAACTTTATTTTCGTATGCGCCCGATCTCCTCAGGTAATGAGGCTCAGCGTGTGGGTCTGGTGTTGTCATTACTAAACGGGGATCCTCAAGCATGGGCGTTTTGTTTACCTTCTGATTCTGCTGCATTTAACTCAGTGGAGAGGTTTTTTTCTGCTCTTGGAGACATTTATGATGATCCTGACAGAATGGCTCTAGCAGAATTTAAGATACGCACTATTCGACAGGGGGAGCGTGTTGCAGAGGATTACTGTTCTGAATTTTGCCACTGGGCGGTCGACACTCAGTGGAATGATCCCACGCTGCGGAGTCAGTTTATTCATGGGGTTTCTGGAAGGGTTAAAGAAGCCCTCCTGATGTACGAGGCTCCTGCTTCTCTGGATTCCGCTATGAGTCTTGTTGTCCGCATTGATCGCAGTTTGCATCAGGGGGAGCCTGAGACGCCGCCTATGGGAGAAGGTGTAGGTTCACGTGAGGTTGCTGCAGGTGAGCCCACGGAGCCTGTGCAAATCTCAGGGGTGTCACATGTTAAGCATCGAGCCCCTGTGCTCAAGAAGCAGGGAGCCTGTTTTTACTGTGGTAAAACTGGTCATTTTGTTAACATTTGTCCTCTGCTGTCTAAGGAAAAACGCAACGGCGGAAAACTTCTAAGCTCAGAGGGTGTGGAGGAGACCAATCTGAGCTTATGCATATCCTCCATGGTGGTTTCTCAATGCATGCTCCCTGCCAAAGTTATTATCGCTGGCAGAGAGCTGCCAATCACTGTTTTTGTGGATAGTGGTTCTGCCACAAATCTCATTGATGAGGAGTTTGCGCGCACAGCAGGTTTTAGGATTGAAAAACTGCCTCATCCTATCCGTGTGGTCACCATCAATGCAGCTCCTCTCTCACAGGGGGAGATTACTGAGTTTGTGGCTGAGGTGAAACTCCACATTGGGGTTCTACATTACGAGCAGGTTACATGTAAGGTGCTCAGGAATCTTCCTGCACAGGTGGTTTTGGGTTTCCCATGGTTGTCTATGCACAACCCGGTTATCGATTGGAAAACTCAGGACATAATTCAGTGGAGCGAATTCTGCCAGGAGAATTGCCTGGCCACATGTGTGTCTGCTGTGACTTCAAGCGTTCCTGAGTCACTTCTGGATTTTGCGGATGTGTTCTCTGAGAAGGGTTGTTCAGAGTTGCCACCACATCGCTCCTATGACTGTACTATCAGGTTTAAACCAGGGGCCAAATTGCCTAAAGCAAGGATGTTTAACATCTCCGGTCCGGAGAGACAAGCGTTAAAGGATTACATTGCTGACAGTTTGAGCAAAGGGCACATCAGGCCTTCGTCTTCGCCTGTGGCAGCGGGGTTCTTCTTCGTTAAGAAGAAAGATGGCGGACTACACCCGTGTCTGGATTTCAGGAAGTTGAACCAGATTATGGTTCGTGATCCATACCCTGTGCCACTGATACCAGATTTGTTCAACCAGGTGGCAGGTGCTAAGTGGTTTACCAAGCTTGACCTCAGGGGGGCGTATAACCTCATAAGAGTCCGTCAAGGTAATGAGTGGAAGACGGCTTTTAATACCCCTGAGGGTCACTTTGAAAATTTGGTGAGGCCATTTGGGTTGACAAACGCACCAGCAGTGTTCCAAGATTTCATAAATGATGTGTTCTCGCATGTTTTGGGGAAATTGGTTATTGTATACCTGGATGACATTCTCATATATTCTTGCGACCGTGATACTCATTTAGATCATGTCAGGCAGGTGTTACAGCTTCTCCGTGAGAATAAGCTCTATGCAAAACTTGAGAAATGTGTATTTTCGGTTCAGGAGTTGCCTTTCTTGGGTTATATTGTGTCAGCTTCTGGGTTTAAAATGGAAGCCGCTAAGGTGCAAGCGGTGTTGCGTTGGGAACAGCCTGATAACCTAAAAGCACTTCAGCGGTTCCTTGGGTTTTCTAACTACTATAGGAAGTTTATCAAGGATTTTTCTATCATTGCTAAACCGCTAACAGACATGACTAAAAAGGGTACCAATTTCTCTGTTTGGCCTGAGGCCGCTGTACGCGCATTTGAATTTCTTAAGAACAGTTTTGTTTCGGCCCCCATTCTTGTGGAGCCAGACGTATCGAAACCTTTTGTTGTGGAAGTTGATGCGTCTGAGGTTGGTGTGGGGGCGGTGTTGTCACAAGGCTCATCCTTGAGCGATTTGCGTCCTTGCGCCTATTTCTCCAAGAAACTGTCGTCTGCCGAGCGTAACTATGATATCGGCAACAGGGAGTTGTTGGCAATCAAGTTGGCCTTTGAGGAATGGCGACACTTCTTGGAGGGGTCGGTTCATCAGGTTACTGTAATTACCGACCATAAGAATTTGCTTTATTTGGAGTCTGCCAAGCGTTTATCTCCCAGGCAGGCTCGCTGGGCATTGTTTTTCACGTGGTTCAACTTTGTTGTCACTTACAGACCTGGGTCTAAAAACACTAAGGCGGATGCTCTGTCCAGGTGTTTTATGGGGGGAGAACCTCAGGAAGATCCGGTACCCATCCTCCAAAAGGGTGTTGTGGTTTCGGCTCTCACAACCGAGGTTGAGGCTGTGATTGCCGAGACTCAGGAGGAGGTACCATCTGAGCTTCCCATCAACAAATCGTTTGTACCGCTTCATCTCCGCTTAAAGGTTTTGGCGGAGCATCATGATGCTGTCCTGGCTGGCCACCCAGGGGTCAGGGGTACTTTGGAGTTGGTGTCACGTCGGTTTTGGTGGCCCAAAATCCGACAGGACGTGGTCTCATACGTGTCAGCTTGCACCACGTGCGCTAGGGCTAAGACGCCCCGGTCCCGTCCTGTTGGCACACTACTTCCTCTCGAGGTACCTAGTAAGCCTTGGATGGAGATCTCCATGGATTTTATCACTGACTTGCCTTCCTCAGCTGGGAACACGGTCATTTCGGTGATTGTTGATCGGTTCTCAAAAATGTCGCACTTTGTGTCTTTGCCTTCGTTGCCTAACGCTAAGACTTTGGCTCAGGTATTTGTGCAGGAGGTGGTCAGACTTCATGGGGTTCCGTCTGACATCGTTTCCAATAGAGGTACTCAGTTTGTGGCAAAATTTTGGAAAGCGTTTTGCTCACGGCTGGGGATCAAGTTGTCTCATTCTTCGGCGTTTCATCCTCAGTCGAATGGTCAGACCGAATGTATGAACCAAAATTTGGAGCAGTACTTACGCTGCTTTGTTTCTGATAACCAGGAGGAGTGGTCGACGTTCCTTCCTTTGGCTGAGTTTGCCATGAATAATCACAGCCAGGAGTCTTCTGGGGAGTCTCCGTTATTTTGTGTTTACGGGCTACATCCTCAATTTTGTAGTTTGAGTCAGGGGGGCTCTTCCGGCGTCCCGGAGGAAGACCAGTTAGGAGCACAACTGTCATCAGTCTGGAGGAGAGTTAAGCAGCGCTTGTTGAGCGTGGGTGCTAGGTACAAACGTGTGGCTGACAGTAGGCGTGTGCCAGGTCTGGACCTGAGTGTGGATGACTGGGTGTGGTTATCCACAAAAAACATAAGACTCAAAATACCATCCCTTAAATTGGGTCCTAGGTTTATTGGTCCATTTAAGGTCACCGCTGTCATTAACCCAGTAGTTTACCGATTGGAGCTTCCTACGGTGTATAAGATACACAACGTGTTCCACAGATCGTTGCTAAAAAAGATGGTGGGTCTTGTGGACGCGACACCGATGCCTCCTCCAGTTTTGGTGGATGGTAATTTGGAATTTGAAGTCTCCAAAGTGGTTGACTCTCGTGTAGTGCGCCGCACCTTACAGTACTTGGTACACTGGCGTGGTTATGGGCCGGAGGAGGTCTTGGGTACCAGCCTCGAACATTCATGCGGATCGGCTGGTCAGTATGTTTCATCGCCGCCATCCGGACAAGCCGGGTCCTATAAGTCGTGAGGGCCCTGCGGTCCCTCGTAGAAGGTGGGGTACTGTCATGTCGGACGCTGTTCATACTAGGGCGTTCGACAGACAGCGGTAATTCTGCTTTTGTCCACTATGCGCTCAGTGGCGTCGGCGAGATTTTGTCTAGCTGGTCCGGGGTTAATTTAGCTGGTGCTCGGATTGGAAGCTGGGTCACGCCCACTGCCTTTAAATTGTTCTTCTGAACATTGGGTGTCGCCGATTATAGCTTCTGTCTTGTGCTTGGTTATCTCGGTCTGGAGTGGTGGTCTAGGAAAAGGAGTATCGTATCTGGTGGTGTTTTTTTCCCTTTGTCATATTTTCCTCCTTCCTATATTTGTATTGTTTTGCCCTGTGCATTTATTGTGTATTCCTGAGTGACTGCGGCGTGGTGTATATTTTCTGTTATCCTTGTCTGTGCTAACTGTGGGTATTGATTAGTGGTCTCTTCACTGGGTGGTGGGTGGAGGTTTCAGCCTAGGGTTGAAACAGGAGACAGGGTGAGGGTGGAGGCCCAGACATGCACACCATCAGTGTAAACTCTTGGAGAGGGTCAGTCAGGGTTTCCCAGAGTTGAGGGAAATCGCAGGGGCCTGGGTTATTAGCTCTTGCCTACCTAGGCTTCCCGTGACAGTATAATGGCAATGGTGATCACTGTATTATGTGTACAATGACATTATATACAGAGCTGCTGTGTATAATGTCACCGGTGATCACTGTATTACCTGTTCACTGACACTGTATACAAAGCTCTTGTGTGTAATGCCACTTGTGATTACTGTATATTACCTGTACACTGACACTATATACAGAGCTCCTATATATAATGTCACTAGTGATCACTGTATTACCTGCACAGTATACAGAGCTCCTGTGTATGTCACTGGGGATCACTGGGTTCCCTGTACACTGACACTGTATATAGAGCTCCTGTGTATAATGTCACTAGTGATCACTGTGCTACCTGTACACTGACACTATATACAGAGCTCCTGGCGGTATTTGTTCCTTGTACGTGCTATTATTTGGTCGCTATTTAGTGCTAATATGTGGGCTGTTCATGGTGTGACGGTATTTGTCCCCTGTATGTGGTAGTATTCATTCAATATGTGGTGGTACTATGGGGTCTGGTCATGGTGTTGCGGTGTTTTTCCCCTGTATATGGTATTATTCGGTCACTATGTGGTGGCAATATGGGGTCTGGTCATGGTTTGGCGGTATTTGTCCCTTGTGTGTGGTATTATTCGTTCACTATGTGGTGCTAATATGCGGTGTGATCATGGAGTGGTGGTATTTGTCCCATGTATGTGGTATTATATGGCCACTATGTGGTGGTAATAAGTGGTCTGGTCATGGTGTGGTGGTATTTGTCCCTTGTATGTTGTATTATTGGTCATTTTAAAAAATATATATGACACATTCCCTTAAAGAAAAATAAAGAAAAATATACCTAAAAAGAGTATTGGCTATTTCTAATTGATCCAATTTGCAAGACAAGTCAATGTCTGATTGGTATCACTGTAAGCTCGCTCCCTGCCAGGCTGTAATTCCTCCTCTGATCTTAGGGTACTGTCACACTAAACGATTTACCAACGATCACGACCAGCGATACGACCTGGCCGTGATCGTTGGTAAGTCGTTGTGTGGTCGCTGGGGAGCTGTCACACAGACCGCTCTCCAGCGACCAACGATGCCGAGGTCCCCGGGTAACCAGGGTAAACATCGGGTTACTAAGCGCAGGGCCGCGCTTAGTAACCTGATGTTTACCGTGGTTACCAGCGTAAAAGTAAAAAAAAAAAAACAGTACATACTTACATTCCGGTGTCTGTCCCCCGGCGTTCTGCTTCTCTCCACTGTGTCTGCGCCAGCCGGAAAGCACAGCGGTGACGTCACCGCTGTGCTCGCTTTCCGGCCGGCCAGCGCTCACAGTGCAGAGAAGCAGAACGCCGGGGGACAGACACCGGAATGTAAGTATGTACTGTTTGTTTTTTTTTACTTTTACTCTGGTAACCACGGTAAACATCGGGTTACTAAGCGCGGCCCTGCGCTTAGTAACCCGATGTTTACCCTGGTTACAAGCGAACGCATCGCTGTCACACACACCGATCCAGCGATGACAGCGGGAGATCCAGAGACGAAAGAAAGTTCCAAACGATCTGCTACGACGTACGATTTTCAGCAGGATCCCTGATCGCTGCTGCGTGTCAGACACAGCGATATCGTATGGATATCGCTGGAACGTCACGGATCGTACCGTCGTAGCGATCAAAGTGCCACTGTGTGACAGTACCCTAAGGCACTTCTGGCATTTCCATAGGGTATGCAAACTGTCTGATAAATGTTGGTCCCACCTATTGGTCCTTGGCTATCTCAAAACTGTGAAGGAGGCCTAAGTATTATCTGCACATCCAACTCTCCTGCAAAAAGGTGCCTGATTGGCTACACTGCTCTTCTGTTCCTGAGTTCTAGCCACACATACATTTCTCCTACAAGATGCCTGATTACTTACTCAGCTCTGCTGATTCCATGTGCTGTCTGCACAATCACTCTCCTATATCAATGTAGCTGTAAACACAAGGGGAAGCTACCAAATGGTTGATGCAACCATATAAATATAAAAATAAATAAATAAAATAAAAATTAGTAACAATAGTAGTAATAGTAATAATAATAATAAGAGATGCACCAAACGCAAGAGTGATATCGGCTGGAAACACCCGAGAAAGCAGAAAAATCTACAAAGAACTGTGCAGCCAAAACGAATATATGTAAATATACATTTTACTAAGCTGATAATATACATAAAATAAAAGACAAGTGTATTAAAATAGGGGAACAAGGAAGTTGAGGATTGGATGCCATTTTTGCCTTGTTCTATGTCTGATTTATATGAGTCTTGTATCATTTAAGTAAAGAATGTGTTATAATGTCTTTATTGTTAGAACTTGTTAAAACCTTTAATAAAAATTAGTTATAAAAAAAATAAATGGGGAATAAAAGAAGTCGACAAAACACAGCAGGAGGAATGAGATGCTTAGAGGTAAGAAATACATAAAAATAAATATATATTTATAATGATAATATGAAAATAATTAATGGGTTGAAATGGTAAAGAGCAACGATAGGTGATAGTCAATGAATATAATAAAGTAAGAGTAGAACAGCCGATACCAAACAAATCATTTGCGGTGAATGAGTAAATAGAACACATTCAATAGAGTGAGACCACATAATAAAGGCATGAATTTCTATTTACTCATTCACAGCAAATTATCCGTTTGGTGTCAATTATTCTACCCTTATTTTATTATATTAATTGACTACCACATACCATTGTTCCTCTTCACCATCTCACCCATTAAATAAATATATATATATATATATATATATATATATATATATATATATATATATATATATATTACTAGCCATCTCATTCTTCATGCTGTGTTTTGTCGCCCTCTTGTGTTTCCATATTTTAATACACTTGTCTTGTATTAAACCCATATCAGCATGGGTTTATGAGAAATCGCTCCTGTCAAACCAATCTAATCAGTTTTTATGAAGAGGTAAGCTATAGGCTGGACCACGGTGAGTCATTGGACGTGGTATATCTCGATTTTTCCAAAGCGTTTGGTACACAAAATGAGAATGCTTGGTCTGGGGGAAAATGTGTGTAAATGGGTTAGTAACTGGCCTAGTGATAGAAAGCAGAGGGTGGTTATAAATGGTATAGTCTCTAACTGGGTCGCTGTGACCAGTGGGGTACCGCAGGGGTCGGTATTGGGACCTGTTCTCTTCAACATATTCATTAACAATCTGGTAGAAGGTTTACACAGTAAAATATTCATATTTGCAGATGATACAAAACTATGTAAAGCAGTTAATACAAGAGAAGATAGTATTCTGCTACAGATGGATCTGGATAAGTTGGAAACTTGGGCTGAAAGGTGGCAGATGAGGTTTAACAATGATAAATGTAAGGTTATACACATGGGAAGAAGGAATCAATATCACCATTACACACTGAACGGGAAACCACTGGGTAAATCTGACAGGGAGAAGGACTTGGGGATCCTAGTTAATGATAAACTTACCTGGAGCAGCCAGTGCCAGGCAGCAGCTGCCAAGGCAAACAGGATCATGGGGTGCATTAAAAGAAGTCTGGATACACATGATGAGAGCATTATACTGCCTCTGTACAAATCCCTAGTTAGACCGCACATGGAGTACTGTGTCCAGTTTTGGGCACCGGTGCTCAGGAAGGATATAATGGAACTAGAGAGAGTACAAAGGAGGGCAACAAAATTAATAAAGGGGATGGGAGAACTACAATACCCAGATAGATTAGCGAAATACTCAAGCTACTTACCAGGTAGCGGTATTTTTCAGGAGTCCATGACAGCACTAACAAGAGAGGGGATCCGCCCTTCAGGGACAGGAAACCTACAGAGATAAAAGGGCGGCACCTCTCTCCCGCATCAGTTGGATTACAGAGCATGAGAGGACCTCCATTGATTAGTAACACATAAATATCTAACACATTTCACCTTGTGACTAATTTTTAGAAAATTAAAATACATGAGAATATACTTATCGTGGTGAAAGCCATACCAGTAGAAAGGGAGGGAATATAGGAGTGCTGTCATGGACTCCTGAAAAACACCGCTACCTGGTAAGTAGCTTGAGTATTTATTCAGTCGTCATGACAGCACTAACGAGAGAATTATAGAGAAAGAGAGTATTAGGGAGGGACTACTGCTTCCAGCACCCTTCTACCAAATGTGAGATCGTTGGAGCCACCAAGATCTAATCTATAATTATTAAAGAAAGTAGATGGAGATGACCATGTGGCCGCTTAACATATGTCCTCAATCGACACCTCCGATCTCTCCGCCCAGGAAGTCGCCATGGCCCGAGTGGAATGAGCCCTTACGCCTTCCGGGACTTCTAGGCCACCTGCTGAATAAGCCAAAGAAATCGCCTCCCTAATCCATCTACCTAAGGTGTTTTTGGACACCCTAAATCCTTTCCTGACTCCCTGATAGGAAATAAACAAGGAATTATCTTTTTTCCAGGGATCTGTTAAAGATATATATTTAAGAAGGCATCTTTTGACATCCAACGTATGGAGTTTCAGTTCCTTTTGGTTTTTAGGATTAGGACAAAAAGTGGGGAGATTTATTTCCTGAAGTCTGTGGAACTTCGACGCTACCTTCGGAAGATAAAGGGGATCAGTTCTTAATACTACCCTATCTTCTCTAACCTGCATATATGGAGTCAGTCTAGAGAGGGCTTGTAAATCACTAACTCTCCTTGCAGATGTTAGGCTACGTTCACATTTGCGTTGTGCGCCGCAGCGTCGGCGCCGCAGCGCACAACGCAAACAAAAACGCAGCAAAACGCATGCACAACGCTGCGTTTTGCGCCGCATGCGTCGTTTTTTTCATTGAATTTGGACGCAGCAAAAATGCAACTTGCTGCGTCCTCTGCGCCCCGACGCGGGCGCCGCAGCGACGCATGCGGCGCAAAACGCAAGTGCGCCGCATGTCCATGCGCCCCCATGTTAAATATAGGGGCGCATGACGCATGCGGCGCCGCTGCGGCGCCCGACGCTGCGGCGCTGGCCGCAAATGTGAACGTAGCCTAAGAGCAATCAAAAGAGCCGTTTTTAAGGACAGGATCTTTATAGAAGCAGATTCTAAAGGCTCAAAGGGAGCTTCCATTAACGCTTGAGAGGACCAGGTTTAAGTCCCACGGGGCTAGTCTTTTCTTAACGATGGGTCTTGATCTAGCCGTCGCTTTAATAAAACGAGCAATCCAATAATTTTTAGCTAATCCACAATTATACAATGCGCCTAAGGCTGAAACCTGGACTCTAAGGGTGCTTGTAGCTAGCCCCATCTCTAGACCTCTCTGCAGGAACTCCAAGATTTTTGGGATATTGGCTTTCTGACTCATAACTGATCCTGAAACCGACATGAATTTTTTCCAGATTCTAACATAAATATTTGTCGTGGAATCTTTCCTGCTTTTTAATAGAGTATTAATAAGTCCATCTGAAAACCCCCTTTTCTTTAGCAATGACCCTTCAAATCCCACGCCGTCAGGTGTAAATTGGCCACTCGTGGATGGAGAATTGGACCCTGTGAGAGGAGGTCTGGGAGTTCTGGGAGAATCCACGGTTGAGAAATGGACATTTTCCTCAGCCAAGGAAACCACGGCCTCCTGGGCCAGAACGGCGCTATCAGGATTACATGAGCCTTGTCCTCCCGAATCTTCCTCAGAACAATCGGGATCAAGTTCAATGGGGGAAAGGCGTAAGCTATATTGAAGTGCCATGGAATTAGGAGGGCATCCACCACCTCCGGATTGTCTATGGGGTTTAGGGAACAAAACCGGCGACACTTTTTGTTCTCTTTGTTGGCGAAGAGGTCTATCTGTGGGCACCCCCAACGATGGGTGATCTGATCGAAGATGACCTGATTGAGAACCCAATCTCCTTGCCCGAGCTTCCTGCGACTTAGAAAGTCGGCCATGACGTTGTGTTTCCCTTTTATATGCAGTGATGTGAGCGACCGTAGATGATTTTCGGCTATCTGTAAGATACGACCCGCCACATCCATTAAAGATCTGGATCGGGTTCCCCCTTGGTGGTTAATGTAAGCTACAGTTACCTGAGCCTCCTGACGAAGCCTGCTCGGCGAAACGTGCGTCGAGGCCCTCTCCTGTCCACACCACGCCGGAATCCGGTGCCCGCCATGTCGCAAGGTAACATTTTGGCTATTTGCCCAGTATATATATTCTATGCCTAGGACTGGTGGTTTGGCGCTGAATATAATTACTTGCCCTACCTTGAATCTGCACAGGTTCTGATGGTATTTGACCTGCCGGAACTGTTTCTCGGATCTATTTACTATTCTTAGCACTCACTTTATCTGTTTAGGAGATGCTTCTCACAGTGTGCAGATTCAGTATTTATGCTTAGCATCATTGGTCATTTTAAATTGTTTTTTCCTTTGGGCGGTTTTCCGGCAGTGGTGTGTCCAGATCACCTGGACTTGTTGTGTCCTTCCCCAGCCACCCTCCTACATCTTGTTGGCTGCTGGCATTCATTGGCATGTTTCCTTTCCTCTCACTGTTTTTGTCCATGTATAATTATTGCTCTTTTGTGTATTTGACACTTAAATAAAATTTATTCTAGTTTTGGTACCTCTTTCTGCTTGGTTGCTCTTTTGTTATTCATTAGCGTCCTTTCCATCTTGCAACTTAGCACATTGTTTATAGGTTTATGCATTATGGCATAGAGGTTAGCCCTTTGCTGGCCAGGAGGGCATTTTTCGGTTTAGTTACAGTTACCTGATTGTCTGAGAATAGCCTGACGTGATGGCCCTGTAAGGACATAAGGAAATGGCTCAGAGCTCGTTCTACGGCTAACAACTCTTTAAGGTTAGATGACAAATTCTGTTCGGATGGTGGCCAAACCCCCTGGACCCACATATCACCCATATGCGCCCCCCATCCCTTGGGACTAGCATCTGTGGTCACTACACGCGATATATGGTTTATCCAGGGAACCCCATTACGTAGGTTTGGAGTGTGTAACCACCAACGTAAGGACTGAATAGTGGAATTAGACAAGGAAAAAGAACTATCCAAGTGACCCTCTAACAGACGAGTGTTGTACAAAACCTCCCACTGTAGGACTCTGGTGTGGTACTGGGCCCAAAGTACTGCCGGGATACACGACGTGAGTGAGCCTAACAGTGACATCGCTCCCCTCAATGTTACCAATGGATTGTCAATCACTTTAAGTATCTGTCGTTGGATTTTTTCTAACTTAACATCAGGTAGACGGCATTCCTGTAACCTTGAGTCCAATATGAGACCCAGGAATTCTTGAACCTCTAGAGGCTGTAACCGTGATTTTTTAAAATTAATTATCCAACCCAACCTTTGCAAGGCTGTAATTAATTTGTGTAGTTGGGACGAGCAGTGTGATTCAGAGTTTCCTATTATTAATAGGTCATCCAGATATGGAACTATGAGAATATCCTGCTCATGGAGATGTGCCATGACCTCCACCATTATCTTTGTGAACACCCGAGGAGCCACTGCAACGCCATAGGGGAGTGCTCTATATTGGAAGTGTTTAACCGATTCCCCTAAGAAGACTGCAACTGTTAAATAACGCTGGTGTTCTGCGTGTATGGGGACATGATAATATGCGTCTTTAAGATCTAAGATGACCATAAAACACCTGTCAAACAATAGCTTTATTGCCGTTTTGACCAACTCCATTTTAAATGATGGGATCCACAAAAACCTATTCAGGCCCTTAAGGTTTATAATGGTGCGAAATGTATTATCCGGCTTCTTAATCAAAAAGAGGGGAGAATAGAATCCTTTACCCCTTTGTATTTCAGGAACCTCCACCAAAACGCCTTTCTGTTGAAGTTCCTGGACCTCAGTCTCTAATGCCAGCTGTTCTGCAGGAGAACGCACAGGTGTTACTAGAAATCTGTCATTAGGAGTGATCTGAAAATCAAACTTTAGTCCAACCTCAACAATGTTCAGGACCCACGGGCTATTGGAAATATTACGCCAAGCCGGATAGAAGGCTAAAAGCCTGCCTCCTACCCGGTCCGCCAGTCATTGTGGCTTCCTGTTGTCTCGAAAGGAGTTAAACATGTAGCCTCTACCTTTCTTTTTATTGGCGTCATATCTGGGCTTTTCTCTATTCGATCTTGTTCGGTCAAACCACTTCCTATTAGAGCCTCGTCTGTAAGTGGGTCTACCGAGGTAGGGGAAGCGTTTCTTACTATCCCCCGCTTTTTCCAATAATTCATCAAGAACCGGACCAAATAAGTGCGCCCCTTCGCACGGAATGCTGCATAATTTGGATCTGGCCTGCATGTCCCCTTGCCAACATTTCAGCCAGATTGCTCTACAGGCTGAATTAGAAAGTGCGGCCGACCTGGCTGCCAACTTGACCGAGTCCGCTGATGCATCGGCCAGATAAGCCGCAGCCCCTTGAATCATGGAGAGGGAGGATAACATTTCGTCTCTCGGGGTTTTGTTTTTCAGCTGATCTTCCAGGCTATCCAACCACACCATTAAAGAGCGTGCTGTACAGGTGGCTGCGATAGATGGTCTGAGAGCCCCTGCTGAAGTTTCCCAAGCTCCCTTGAGAAACACATCAGCCCTCCTGTCTAGTGGGTCCTTCAAAGTTCCCAGATCCGGTAGAGAGGTAGAGAGGATCTCTTGGAAGCCTTAGCTACGTCTGCATCAAGTTTTGGGGCTTTATCCCATGTCGCCGATGCGGACTCCTCGAATGGATACTTCCGTTTAAAAGATGGAGGAAGAGAACCTTTCCTTTCCGTTTTTTTTCTATTCTCTGGAAATTAGGGAGCTAACTTTCTCTACCACCGGAAAGCATCGGCGGGATTTACGGTCCAATTCTTTGAACATCACAACCTGCATGGATTTTTCTGGCGGCGTTTGCTCAATTCCAATTGTGTTATTTACCGCCTTTACGAGGCGGTCTATCCGGTCAAATGAAAAACATGAATGCCCGTACTCAGTGTCTGAGGAAGATACTGACGTGTGAGAAGCCTCCGACTTTAGATCCCCTGTCACTGTCCTCACGTGAACTTGGGGATCCAGGATCTATTCTTTTAGACCCTCTACTGTGAGAATGGGATCTTGATGAACCTCTAATCTCTTGTCTGACAATCTCTCTTAGACTAGTAGCGAAATCTGGCATCTCCTCCGCTATTAAACGTTGGATACACGGACCACATAGTTTTTTAACGTAATCATCCGGGAGAGGAATACCACATTCCGCACATTCCTTGTGCTTAGACTTAGAGGACCGCTTTTTTCCCTGATACAAAGAAAGGGAAAATAAGGGGAGACACAAATCACTAAGTGAACTTTCACGACGATCACTTACCCCTATAGTGTCTGAGTGGTACCGTAGATTGCGGGGGGACCCTCTCAACCGAAGCAACATCCATACGGCTTGAGGACTTTCCGGCTTTAGAAGTTTGATCAGCTCTACCTCCAGGACGACTACTGCCACTAGAACGTCGCTGGGTGTTCGCTGCATGGGGCTTCTCCAGGGGTTGACACTGTTGCTCAGAAAGCAACGGATCCTGCTCCTGAGACTCCATTGTAAAAATGGATGTGAAGCATGAGGAAACCACAACTGAATCATTAAGTAGCCGGCCCCCAAAGGTACCTCCCCCAGATGGGGGTCAGCAGGCCAATCCTGATTAACTGCCTGGTACATTACAGCATGTGGGAGGCCCCTCCTCCACGCGATCCACTGTCAATGATACTCACTCTGCCCCCTAGGAAAGCGCTGCCGTATCCAGCCTCTATTTTGATAAAAAACAGCCACGGACGCTGTTCTTGGTGAAATCCGACAGGGCGCCGCCATGTTTTTTTCCCGGCGCAGCCTACTGCGCATGCGCCGAACGTCATCGTCTGCTGCCGCTCCAGGCCCCGCCCCTTCTCACGCATCACTTACGGTGTGCCCTGCGGCTTCCCGAACGCCGCACGCAGCGCACATGCCAGAGGGGACCGCCGACAGCGTGCCGCAACCGCTCACCCAAGGAAAAAGCCCGTTAACCGCGGTCCGTAAGCGCCGGCTGAAGAGGGACCCGCGACGCTTGTCACACAGTGCCACCACGCCGCACAGGGGAAGTATTAACACTGCGCACCCTGGCTAGAAAGGGCCCTAACACCCGCATACGATCGGAAGGAGGGCCTCCCACATAATACTCACCCGTACCTGCGGCGATGGGACATCGAAAGAGCGCACTCCCCCTGAAGGCTGCTCCTGCTCTGCTGCTGCCTACCCCCACAGCCCTCTGTGGTGCGGCACTTCCAGCATCGCGATCAACACCGAGGAAGGGGACCTCCCGCCTCCAGGATCGGTGAGTCGGATCTGGGTCAAATCTTCATTCTTCACCTTTCTTCCTTAAGGCATATCTGCAGGGAGAGAGGTGCCGCCCTTTTATATCTGTAGGTTTCCTGTCCCTGAAGGGCAGATCCCCTCTCTCGTTAGTGCTGTCATGACGACTGAATAAATTAGGATTATTTAGTTTAGAAAAAAGACGACTGAGGGGCGATCTAATAACCATGTGTAAGTATATAAGGGGACAATACAAATATCTCGCTGAGGATCTGTTTATACCAAGGAAGGTGACGGGCACAAGGGGGCATTCTTTGCGTCTGGAGGAGAGAAGGTTTTTCCACCAACATAGAAGAGGATTCTTTACTGTTAGGGCAGTGAGAATCTGGAATTGCTTGCCTGAGGAGGTGGTGATGGAGAACTCAGTCGAGGGGCTCAAGAGAGGCCTGGATGTCTTCCTGGAGCAGAACAATATTGTATCATACAATTATTAGGTTCTGTAGAAGGACGTAGATCTGGGGATTTATTATGATGGAATATAGGCTAAACTGGATGGACAAATGTCTTTTTTCGGCCTTACTATGTTACTATGTATGTTACCAACTTAATAAAATGTATATTTACATATATTCATGCTGCACCATTCTTTGTAGGTTTTTCTTATATCAACGTAGCTGCCTCCTTGCTCCTCTACTGATCACAGGTGCTCTTGGCACAATGGGCTCTGCTGTGTCTAGGACCTCCAACTCCGCTGATCCATATGCCATGATGCTGCCAAGATGCCTAGCTATCTAGCACTATTTGTCCTTGCTATTTGGCATACAGTCCAGGCGGTCATGGTCTGGTGCTTCATCCTGACCTATAACCTAGTGAATCGGCATCATCAGGTGACACCATAACATAATACTCAGGCCATGGATTCTAAAGGTCCATTGACACCAACATCTTTGCCATTGGATACTGATGAGCGGATACCTGGAAGTTTGGTTTCCGATGCCCGACCTAAACTTTAGTCCAAAGTTCGCTTCGGGCACCAAAACTTGAACTAAACTTGAATTTGAACTGGAACCCCATTGAAAATGATGGGACCCAAACGTTGGAGCTAGAACATTTTCTCTCTCTGTGTCAGATACGAACCTCGAACTTTAAGTTTAGGTCAGCTTATTTCTCAGGCTACGTGCTCATCATCAGGAATAGTAGCATTTTGGACGCAGCATATTTTCGCTGAGTCTAAAACGTTGCGTTCTAATTACCGCACTTGTGTTTAGGTCAATGTGAATTTACCGCATGTAATGACATTCTATTGTTTAAAATAAGCAGCACCACGGGTGAGTTTTTGTAACATTAAGTAGAAGCAGAGTAGGCATGGGATTTCTATAAATCTCATCCACTGTGCTAGAAATATAGAATGCAGCGTTTTGACCGCAGAGAAAATACGTCCAAAAATAAGCCAAAAACGCTGCTATTCCTGATCGTGGGCACACAGCCTAACACTGAACACTTTCTGGACAGATTATGCAACTTGTATTTCTCCCGATACCCTTTGTGAAAATGAAATATTTGGGGAGAAAGCAATATTTTTGTGAGAAAAATATATTTTTTTCATTTTCATGGCTCAACGACATAAAATTCTGTGAGTCACCTGTGGGTTCAAGGTGCTCATCACACCTCTAAATAAGTTCCTTGAGGGGGTGTAGTTTCCAAAATAGAGTCACTTGTGGGGGGTTTCCACTGTTTAGGCATATCAGGGGTCTCTGCTAACATGTCATGGCGTCCACTATCGACTTCAGCCAATTTTGCATTCCAAAAGTCAATTGGCGCTCCTTCCCTTCCAAGCGCCCAAACAGTAGTTTTCCCCCACATATGAAGCATGGGCATACAAATTGCACAAATAATTTTGAGGTCCATTTTCTCCTGTTACCCTTGTGAAAATATTTGTTTTTTTTCGGTAAAGTAAAATTTTTGTGAAAAAGTAAAATGCTTATTATTTCCTTCCATATTACATTAATTCCTGTGAAGCAAGGGTTAACAAACTTCTTGAATGTGTTTTTAAAGACTTTGAGTGGTGCAGTTTTTACAATTGTGCCATTTTTGGGTATTTTCTGTCGTATAGATCCCTCAAAGTGAATTCAAATGTGAGGTGGTCCCTAAAAAATGGTTTAGTAAATTTTGTTGGAAAAATGAGAAACTGCTCATCAACTTTTCACCCTTCTAACTTCCTAACAAAAAAAACAAAAATTAGTTTTAAAAAATTGTGCTGATGTAAAGTAGACATGTGGGAAATGTTATTTATGAATTATTTTGTGTGACATAACTCTTTAGTTTAAGGGCATAAGAATGAAAATGTGAAAATTGCTATATTTTAAAAATTTTCGCTGAATTTCCATTATTTTTACAAATAAACGCAAGTCGTATCGAACAAATTTTACCACAATCATGAAGTACAATATGTCATGAGAAAACATTCTCAATCACTGGGATCCGTTGAAGCGTTCTAGAGTAATTGCCTCATAAAGTGACAGTGGTCAGAATTGTAAAAAATTGGCCTGGTCTGGGAGGTGAAAAGTTGCTTCCGGGTCACGCAGAGCGCAGCGTAACCTGGAGAGTGTTAATGTCATTCAGAAGAGCAGAAAAACAGCTACCGGAGAGAGCATAGGTAAGGAGGGGAACAAGAGAGAAGATGAGTACAGTTGATGCTTAGATGACTGGCTGCCAGCGAACACCGCCATCTGCTGGTCAAAGGTGAAAGTGAAAGTAAAGAACAAATTATAGTGGTAGGAATCCAAAAAGTGGAAGTGCATGTTCCCAGGGAAGAGATTGAAGAGGATGCCGGGTCATATGACCCCTGTGTCACAGTTACTAATTATAAAAGGACTGGCTGGGTTGAGAAGGGCGTAGTTGGCGCCAGAACCTGTACCAGGCAGAAATTTTGCATCCCCATAGACTATGGTGCCCTGGGTAACTGTTCCTAGCCTCCCCATGCTACGCCACTGATTTTTACCTATATGTGTTATCTTTTGTTTCTAATTTTCTCCCCAAACCCGCCTATTTGAGGAGTTATGACCACTACATATTAGGTTAATACTTTCCTGTATATGGTCCCCATTGATTTTCTAATGTATGCAGTTATTTATTCAGATGCCTTAAACTCTTTATTTGGTTTTGCAGCATTCCCAGTGGTATATGAGTGGCCAGGGCCAATATGACTGCTGACCTCGAGTCAGCTTTCCTGTAAAGTAAAGTATACTGTAGGGGAAATCAATATGATATGTATTATTAATGACATGTACAGTCAGTATTTTAATCTAAGTGGCCACACAAATATTCTCTCACGATAATCTAACTACCCCACGCAAAGCGTTTTTCAAGGCAAAAAGTGTAGTGTGTCCTTGATGCTCTGTGTGGTTATTTGTGCAATGCTGATATAACACTCTTTATTATCATCATACATTTTTATAGCGCCATTTATTCCATGGAGCTTTATGTGAATACTGGACAAATATAGACAAATACATTAAAACATGAGCAAAAAACAAGGCACACAAGGAGGGAGGACCCTGCCCGCGAGGGCTCAGTCTGCAGGGGATGGGTGAGGATACACTAGGAGAGGGTAGAGCTGGTTGTGCGGCGGTTCAGTAGGTTGAGGATCACTGCAGGCTGTAGGCTTGTCGGAAGAGGTAGGTCTTCACGTTCTTTTTGAAGGTTTCTATGGTAGGCGAGAGTCTGATGTGTTGGGGTAGAGAGTTCCAGAGTATGGGGGAAGCACAGGAGAAGTCTTGTATGCGGCTGTGGGAAGAAGAGATGAGCGGGGAGTAGAGAAGGAGATCTTGAGAGGATCGGAGGTTGCGTGTAGGTAAGTACCAGGAGACCATGTCACAGATGTACGGAGGAGATAGGTTGTGGATGGCTTTGTATGTCATTGTAAGGGTTTTGAACTGGAGTCTCTGGACGATAGGAAGCCAGTGAAGGGCTTGGCAGAGAGGAGGCTGGGGAATAGCGGGGAGACAGGTAGATTAGTCAGCAGAGTGTAGGATGGATTGGAGTGGTGCTAGAGGGGAGGCCAGAGAGTAGGAGGTTGCAGTAGTCAAGGCGGGAGATAAGGGCATGCACTAGTGTTTTTGTGGTGTCGAGGTCAAGGAATGCGTGGATCCGGGAAATATTTTTGAGTTTGAGATGGCAGGAGGAGGCAAGGTTTATGCCTATTTGTTCTTAGCTGCTTATTCAAAGGCCACACATTGAACAGCGCTTGATTTTTTTTTTTTGGTCCATCTTGACACTTCACTATACGAGTTTACAGCCTGTTGTATATAGCCTTGCTTATTTGATGCATGTTGCCCCCTAGTAGCCATAGGAGGATCTGTATACACTTCTCAACAATGAAATTGCAACACCAAGAAAAATACCACTGATTCCACAACTAAATCAATGTAATGATGTTACTGTAACTGGAATAAAAGCTAGAAGGGTCTGGACATCGTACATTATGCCACCGAACACCATAATCTCGGGAGTAGAAGTGGTGTTTTGCTCTTTTGTGAAAACCTCTTCATTGCATTATCCACATGGTCTTCAGACCAGTCTTCCGGTTATCACTGCGTCTAATACAAAAGCATGACTCGTCGTTGAAGGGGCGATAACTCCACGTCAGTCCTTCACCGCTATCTTGTTCTGCATCATAATAGACTCTAGTCTTTCAAAACCACAGCAAAAAGCCCAGTAAGTTATATCACTGGTTTCAGGGTCTCTGCCACATTTTGCAGCTTTCAGATGGGGCAGCAAAAACCTGGTGACAGATTCCCCTTAAGCCAGATATTTAATCTTCTATATAAATTACTCAAAAGGCTTCAGACTGTTGGTGCACTAATCCCTTCGGTAACAAAATTCCACATATACTGTCCAAAACCCATGCACATATCATAATAAGCTACCGTATAGGGGATTTTCCCAGAATACTTTTAACGAATGATCCACAAGATATGTGATAAATTACGGACTGATTGACTGAACCATCACAATTAGAAGTGGGGTCACAAACCCCGTTTCTCCTCAGAGCACAGCTGCAGAGCAGAAGGCTTCAACTGGAGTGATCATCACGTGCATGACAGTCAGGGTCTATAGGGCTAACTGAAACAAAAGAGGGGTGTACTTTATTGTCTCGGTCAGTAATACAGACTTTAAATAAAGTGGTAACTCACCAGCTCCTCCATTCCAACTTCATATCTCTGCATTCACGTAGAGGAACACATGGCATTACAAGATCTATTCCTTAAATAATAAATAAAAACACAACACAGAATTTATTGAGTGGAAGAAAAATGGCCGTGATGTTTATTTAGGGTTAAACCAGTTACAAACAAAATAAATAATGTAATCACAACTTCCATATTTCCATAAAAATACCAAATCCAATCCGCCCATACCAATGGGCGATTTTCCCACAAACAAGAACATCACGACGGGGACTTAACAAAGAAAAGGGGAGGGAGGGTGGGCTCTTCTTTTCTTCACTTCTCCAGCGGAATGATGTTCCCTGGTAAAAGCTGGCAAATATATAGCAGAATAAATCTGCCCAACAACCATAACCACCAATAAAAATCCTTTGAAATGGGCGCCAAAAACACCAGTTAAAACCAGAGCTTCTAAAAATAGCTCACCATGGACATTTAAACTGACCTGAGATTGAACCCTAAATTAAAGACCAATGTGCATATCTGATAACAACAATATTCCTAAGATCTGTAATGCCATGAGACCCCCCCTTTATTTCATTTTTTGGCGGGGGGGGGCTAGCATGGCATTACAAGATCTATTCCTTAAATAATAAATAAAAACACAACACAGAATTTATTGAGTGGAAGAAAAATGGCCGTGATGTTTATTTAGGGTTAAACCAGTTACAAACAAAATAAATAATGTAATCACAACTTCCATATTTCCATAAAAATACCAAATCCAATCCGCCCATACCAATGGGCGATTTTCCCAAGAGCCAAGCCTCAAAGAGGCGAGGCCCCCCCATAACCACACAGCCACTTTTCAACCATTGATTGTAAATTTAAGTTAAAAATATCCAATCCAATAACTGATAAATGGACCAAATCATTCCGAAAAAGTCCTGGTAAAAACCCTTCTAAATCCTCATGACGAAAAGAAAAACCGCCAATTAATGGTAAAAATTTACTCATACTCCTATTAATTCTTTTACGAATCTTATCCAAAAATAAAAACTTAGAATCAGACCATAAAATTCTGGGGACAATTTCAGAAAAAACAAGACCAACAGACGGAAAAGACTGTCTAATGCTGCAAATATCAGACCTCATAAAAGCTAATAAATCTAAAGTTCTCATTTTGCCCAGATCGTTACCGGACAGATGAAAAATCACTAAATCTGGAAAAGGAAACATGTTAATACATTTTCTAAACTCAAAACAAAAATTTGACCATTTCATGCCCCGAACACTGTGCCAGAAGATCTGAACTTGAGAAGAATTAAATGATAAATTCTCAGTATAAACTCTCTGCCTGGCCCTCTTCTCTGCCCAAAAAATATACGAGTGTCCAATAATCCACACTATGAATGGACCTGAAAAATAAATAGATAATTAGTAATCGTAAAGTTCGTGGCGAACATACAATTTGAATCTATTAGATTCCCATCTACCCAATTTCTGTATTGAAGCATCCTCTAAGCCTGATCTGGCTGCTTCGGTAGCAGCTCCTATACGGAAAGAATGGGAAGTGATCCTAAGGTGTTGGTAATTCAAAGAACATAAGCATTTTTTTAGAACTGCATTGAATTGAAATATAGTTACAGGTAAACCATCCAAATGAATAAATAACGGGCCTGAAATATCTGGCCTAATAGTAAGCCAACGCCTTAAACTAGATACTGGGCAGATTAACGGCTCAGGGAAAGAGTTAATAATTAACCTAGAACCTCTGCCCATCTGGTCTGTTTTTGATTGTCTAATAAATAAAACTACTTGAGAATTATCAACTCTGACATCAGACCTGAACAGACCAGAAGGTTCCGATTTTTTAGTTGAGACTACCTCGCCAACCCGCAAGGCACCGAAAAATGTGAGTGTGAATATTGAATAAAATAAAAGGCTCTCTTCTCTAGAACTACAAACATCAGGGAGCGCTAAGCATAATTCCTTCAAAAGCTGGAAAGAGATCGGGCGTCTTGAATCTGGTTTAAAGTTAGATCTCTTCAAGCCCTTCAAAAATTGTTTTAAGGGAAAAAAACTAGTTAGCAGGGGGTTACCCCTTAATTTTAGAAAAAACGATACCCCTGCAATGGATTTAGCTATAGCTGAGTGGGAGAGGCCTGATTCAGACAGAGATACTGCAAACTGCAGGCCGGATAAGGCATTGGATACATTACAATTTAAGTTATGAAGGGCGCAAAAATTCACCCATCTAAGCCACGCGGCCGAATAATCGGCCCATGATCTAGCAGAGAGGGAATTCCTAATACACTGAGGAATCAAATCGAAATCAGCTCCCAAATTGACTGCGGGCAAGGAGTTGGCTCCAAATCTGCGTTGGGTACCTGTAAGCAAAAAATTGACCGCTCATGTTTGCACAGTGAACCCGCCACTGAAGCCCATGCACTCACACCTTGTTTCGCTTTGATCCAAATATTAAATTTTAGGCATGTTAAAACCAACTGTCTTATAATCAAAGAAGCACATTTATTTTTAGAGGACAGGGTGTTTATGGAGAGAAGTACTCCTTGATTCAATGAAAAGATGCTAATCCTGGAGTTTTGAATCAAAGAGCCCCATAAATAGAGCCCCAAAAAAATTGCAAAGAGTTCCAGCACCATCTCATTATTTGTGATATGAGAATCCAACCAATGAGATGGCCACTGAACATAACACCAATGATGTGACAAAAGAACACCACAGCCGGAAGTGGAATTCACTGAAACAGAGAAGGGGATTGAGTCAGCAGAAATAAAAGCAGTTTGCCAGCAAGACTTTCCGTTAAAATCTGAAAGAAATTCTAACCAAATTTTTACATCCTCCTTCATCTCAGAAGAAATTCTGATATGAGAAGTAGGAGACGTTAATCCTTTGGTAGCATCATAAAGCCGTCTAGAAAAGACTCGACCGATTGGAATAATACGCAAAGCAAAATTTAGTAGGCCGAGTAAAGATTGAAGATCCTTTAAGATCACCTTCTTTTTGGTAAGACAATTATTTAGTGCAGTGGATAATTTTACAATTTTGTCCGGCGGGAGTCTGGATTCCATTTTAACCGAGTCTAACGTAACGCCTAAAAACTCGATACAATTACAAGGAAAAACGGTTTTCTCATGGGCAATGGGAACGCCAAAATACTCGCACATTTTAATAAAACTATTAAGTGTATCTAAACAAATTGAGGATTCAGGGGGGCCTACAAACAAAAAATCGTCTAGATAATGCAAAATATTGACGTTGGGGGAATTAGATTCCAGTATCCAATGCAAAAATGATGAGAAGCTCTCGAAGTAAAAACAAGACAGGGAAAAACCCATAGGGAGGCATTTGTCAAAGAAAAACTGGTTTTCAAAATAAAAGCCTAATGAATTAAAACCGTTAGGATCTATAGGTAATAACCGAAACGCCGACTTAATGTCCGATTTGGACATAAGAGCGTTCTTACCCATAGTCCTAAGCATGTCTATGGCCAAATCAAATGATGAGTAGCTAACAGAACAGACGTCTTTATCTACCTCATCATTTAAAGATGAACCAGTGGGGTACGATAGGTGGTGAATCAGGCGGAAAGATCCCGTATCTTTTTTGGGTACTAAACCTAACGGAGAAATACGAAAATTTGGGAAAGGAGGGGAGGTAAAAGGACCTGCGACCCTACCAAGTTCCAGCTCGCTAAAAATTTTTTCTCTAGCTATTTCGGGATTAAACGCCAGAGAGGGAAGATTCCTTAACAACTTACAACCGATCCCTTTAAAAGAAGGCACAAAAAAACCTTTAGAAAACCCGTTAAAAATTAATTTACTGCTCAGAAGATCTGGGTACTTGTTTAGCCAGTACACCAGTCTTTCCAGCTTCACTGGGGTCGAGGCTTTTTGCATTGCTGTCCCTGGAAAGTGTTTGCTGAGCGGACTGCTTTTTAAAGCATCGTGACATAGAGTGCGCATTTCCGCAAAATGAACACTCATGTCGAAATCTGCAGTTAGTATTCCACTTACAGACAGAGTCATTAAAAGCAAAACAGACGCCCTTCTTAGGGAGGGCTGATGACACCTGTTTAGTTGAAGACTGTCTCTGAGGCAGCATCAGATTAATCCAAAGCCCCACATCCTTCGTACCCCAGGAGAGGTCAGGATGAACAGCTAACTTTTGCCTAAAAGATTCATCATAATTAATCCAGGCAAAACCGCCAAAGTTGCGGTATGCCTCCAAAATTATGTCAATGTGTTGAAACAATTTACTACATAAATTGGGTGATTTCTCGCCCAGGACCGCCGAGTAAATTGAAAAGGCCTGTATCCAATTGTTGAAAGATCTGATGTGACCACGTTTAACGTCATCCGAATCAGATTTTTCATCGCGCCTCTCCAACCTACCCGGCTGATCCCTGCGAGGAAGCAGAGAAAATAAATCAATGTATTGGTTACTCCAAATCAGCTCCTTTGTTGCTGAGCTGAGATGAAAACCAAGGGGAGAAAGCTCACAAGTCAGAGCTTCTTTAAAGTGATTCTGAGGAATTAGCGTAGAGGATGTGGAAATTCCAGGACTGTTGTCAAAACTGACAACTGTGGGAGAAGGAGATTTAAAAACCTCCCCCAGTGTCTCTGAAACCACATCCTTGATCATGTTTTTAAAATCAGAGTGCGAGACAGACAGGGGCACATGAATGTTCTCACCCCTACTGATGGCGTCGCTGCTGCGTCCAGAAGAGTTGCCAGCACTCCAGCCCTCCATGTTGGGCGAGCGCCGGTGCGAGCCAGCTGATCCTGACCCGATGGAGTCCTCACGCTGCGGGAGCACGCGATCCGGTGCGGGAGCTGGGATGCTGGAGGAGGCCGCAGCCATCGCCGACAGGGCGCCTGACAGAGGGGTTCCCGCAGCGCTTGTACGGCTGCATCTTACCCCTGTTCTGCCAGCGCTCACTGATGACGCGGCTGGCGACGGCTGAGGACGCTGTGTGAGCTCTCGCGCTGGGCTGCGAGATCTCCTGGATGCAGCACCGCGAGGCTTCCTGGATGGCGCTTGAGAGCGGCGTCTGGTCCTCTGCGACGGGCCCGGTCCATCCTGAGGTAACGGCAGGGCCGGAGAGCCTGGAGCTCTGATGACCAATGGTGGCTCTGCAGCGTCTTGACACGGGGACTCAGCCTGGGATGCCGGTAAGGGAGGGGGGGAGACGGCTTCGGATGCTACCGCATAAGGTTCTATAGCGAGGCAGCTCCTTAGCCAGTCAACCCCGCCCTCAGCGCCGGCTCTGGAGATCAGCTGCTGCAGCAATTCTTCCATCCTGGAAAGGGGTCTCTTCTTTTCTTCACTTCTCCAGCGGAATGATGTTCCCTGGTAAAAGCTGGCAAATATATAGCAGAATAAATCTGCCCAACAACCATAACCACCAATAAAAATCCTTTGAAATGGGCGCCAAAAACACCAGTTAAAACCAGAGCTTCTAAAAATAGCTCACCATGGACATTTAAACTGACCTGAGATTGAACCCTAAATTAAAGACCAATGTGCATATCTGATAACAACAATATTCCTAAGATCTGTAATGCCATGAGACCCCCCCTTTATTTCATTTTTTGGCGGGGGGGGGCTAGCAGGAGGTAAGGGAGACCCAAATAATAGTGATTGGGGTGGGGTTTCAGTGGTCATGCTCCCAGCTCTACACTGTGAAGGGTGTTAAATGTCCATTGTTGGACAATCAGCTTATTATTCAATAGCTAGATCAGCATTTTAATTAGGTCTCTGCTTATGTACTTGGACAGGGCCAGCACATAAACACAATAATGGCTAGAAAGGTGAAGCAGGGCCCCTGCAGAAATTATCTTGCTTGTATAATCTAGTTCATTAGTATATAAGAACACAATATGGACACAATTATTTATATGTATTTAATGTAATTGTCACATACAGAAAAGCAGTAGTTAATAGTCAGCTATAAATTATGAAAAATGTGTGTGTATATCTCAAAGACATACATAACTTACTACATCTATTTCCAATATGTTCAGATTTAAGCAGATACAAAAGGCCATTTAGGATCTCGAAGTTTTAAATACAGAACAAGAAAACTGTGCAAGCTTTATAAAATAAAGTGGAGCTGGGAAATTAAACACGGCGAGGAACATCCTGCACCAGTGTCCAGGTGTATACCCCACATGCTACTACTCCCACACAGCTATCCATTGTGGCTAGTAAGTAAAGTCCTGTTTGTCTACAGCTTTTGGCCATTCATCATTGTCAGAAGCCGAGAGGGCTTCCTATGTATTGCACTGCCCAACTACAAGTACCCAGCATAGTAAGGGAATCGTGAAGCTCTCCAGTTGTTTCAGGACATGTTGCACTTTCTAGGTAAACAAAAAGGTATTGCACTAAAAACAAAACAAAAAAAACTCCTGCATGTTCCCACAGAAAAATCATTGTACTTTATACAAATACTGGAACTGGACTGGCAGTACATAGAAGATGAAAACACTTGGAAGAAATAAATAGGTAATAAAGGCACGTTATGGCTTTATTCCAGGATGCAGACGCCAGAGGAGTAATATATGACCCTCTCGATGAATTGGGTACCGAACGTTTTCTGCTTCACAGAAAGATATTCTAATGTCTCCTTGTAGAAGAAACCTTCTTTTTTCTGGCAGCCAGCATTTCATAGAATGGGTCTCTGCTGATGGCAGCTCTGCATGGAGAATAAAAAGGGGGGGTAAAAGATCAAATGAGACTCTGATCCAAAGAAACTGTAGAGCCCAGTGTACGTTATTACATTTCTCACATACTTTACAATCATATACTTAGCATATTATATATATATATATATATATATATATATATATATATATATATATATATATATATATATATATATATATATTTATTTATTTAGGAGCGCAGTAATTCTTTTCGTTGTTTTTTTACGGAAATAGGATTCCTTAGTGATGGAGAAAATTTGATATAAGCGAATGCACAGGATTTAAAACAGACAAAAAAAAAACTGCTGAATTATTACTCACACTATGTGTGGGTCTGTCCTTTCCATCTGGCAGAACTGTCCCTATAGCTCTGTCTACAGGACCAAGACATACAATGTTCCTTCAGGTATGACTTGGATACTCTGGACATTTTTTGGAAATTAAAGGGGTGTTCTTACACCACCAGCAGGGGCACTGCTCTCACTCCTCTGGCTCCCAGGGACAGTGCGCTCCTTAAGAGTGATAGTTCAGGCCTCTGGCATGGCACTGAGCCTTGGGACCAAACTGCTTGCTGAAGCCGTAAGCAGAGGCCGCCTTTCCACTGCAGCATCAGTGGAACGCAGTGACACTGAACATGGCAAGATAAGAATATTTGTCTGTGGCAATTTGTAAATAATCTTCACTAAAGATTCCTCGATATAAAAAAATTACTTTTGTTAATTCTTTTAATATGTAGGGTAAAGGGCTCGATTAAAATCACACACAGTGTGGTTAAAATTTATAGAAAATTCTCCCTTAATAAAGGAAATACCGATCAAATGACTACACCATCTCACAAGTTCTCATCCAGAAGAATAAGTGAGTAAGTGTGTATGTGTACACTATATACATAATATATTTACAGACACAGTTGTGCTCAAAAGATTACATACCTGGCAGAATTGTTTTTTTTTCTTCAGAGAATATGAATCATAACCCAAACCTTTTTCTCCACTCAGTTAGTAGTTGGGTGAAGCCATTTATTGCCAAACTACTGTGTTATCTCTTTATAAATCATAATGACAACCCAAAACATCCAAATGACCCTGATCAAACATTCACATATCCTGGTGATTTTGGCCTGATAGCATGCAGAAAAGTTGACAGAATGGGTTTGAGTGGCTACTAAAGGTAACATCCTCACCTGTAACCTGTTTGCTTGTAATCAGTGTGTGCGCATAAAAGCTAAATGAGTTTCTGGGATCTAGACAGACTCCTGCATCTTTCATCGAGCCACTGACGTTTCTGGATTGTGAGTCATGGTGAAAGCAAAAGAATTATCAACGGATCTACGGGAAAAGGTAGTTGATCTGTATAAAACAGGAAAGGGATGCAAAAAGATATCCAAGGAACTGATAATGCCAGTCAGCAGGGTTCAAACTGCAGAAAAAACAACGCAGTGTTTCCGTGCTGTATTTACCTCAGCATGGGCACAGCGGATTTGGTTTTCCATAGGTTTACATGGTACTGTAAACCGCAATGAAAACCGCTGCAAAGCCGCAACGTGTGCACATAGCCAAATGAGGCACTTGAAGAAAAATGGGCTACAGAAGAAAGGCAGAAGAAAGGCATTCCTGCGCAAATGCCACAAAGTATCTCGGCATAAATATGCAAAACAGCACAGAGACAAGTCTCAAAACTTCTGGAACAAGGTAATTTGGAGTGATGAGACCAAAATTGAACTTTTTCCAACAACCATAAATGTAACATTTGGAGAAAGGCCAACAAGGCCTATGATGAAAGGAACACCATTCCTAATGTAAAGCACGGAGATGGATAGCTGATGTTTTTGGGATGTGGGAGCTACAAAGGCACAGGAAACTTGGTCAAAGTTGAAGGAAAGATTAATGCAGCACGAAATCTGCGCATGGACGTTGCAACATGACAACGATCCAAAACACAAGGCCAAGTCAACCTGTCATTTGCGCCAGCAGAACAAAGTGAAGGTTCTGGAGTGGCCATCTCAGTCTCCTGACCTCAATATCATTGAGCCACTCTGGGTAGATCTCAAGCGCATAGTTCATGCTACACAGCCCAGGAACATATGGGAACTGGAGGCTTATTGTCAAGAAGAGTGGAGAGCTTTACCATCTGAGAAAATAAAGAACCTCATCGACAACTACCACAAAAGACTTCAAGCTGTCATTGATGTTAGAGGGGAAACACACGGTATTAAGAAATAGGGTATGTGAACTTTTGATCAGGGTCATTTGAATGTTTTGGGTTGTCACTATGATTTAAAAAGAGAAAACACAGTAGTTTGACAATAAATGGCTTCACCTAAAAAAGAAAATAGGCTATAAAGTTGTACTAGCAGAGTATGGTTTCAATATGACTTAAGGGTTAGCTACCTTTCTTTATTATGTAGTAATATATATGATCTCACAGGACTCAGAGGTTATTTAACCAGAGTATGATTTCAAAATAACTCTAAGGATTTATATCTCTACAAACTGCTACCCATCTAAACCACATTAGCTACCTTTCTTAATCAAGTCATCTTAAAAGAGATCTGCTGAATGATTATATGGTCATTTGATCAGTACCTCCTTTATTAACGGAGAAGCTTCTATAAATTTTGACCATCACACTATATGTGATTTTAATCGAGCACTTTACCCTATATATTAAAAGGCTTAATAAAAGTGAATTTTTATATCCAGAAATCTTTAGCTATGAATTATTTGCCTACAGCAATTTGTAAATAATGTAACTGATATTTCACGCTGATTCCTTGATAAGAGACGCTGGCACAGCAATCAGCTTGCAAGCACTTGCTCCGTGCCTAGGAGACTGGTTACATTTGAGGTGGCAGATAATGTTGATAATGAGCAGTAAATTGTAGAATTAAAAATTCTTCTGTTTCTGAGAACAAAGGCGATTTTTATTAAAATATAAAGTTACAAAGTATGTTGTTTTCACAAACTAATTGCAATTTAACCAATTTATAAGATTAGACAACCCCTTTTAATGCACATATGATCCCAATGAAAACTATTAGGCTATGTGTACACGTTGCGGATCCGCAGTGTTTTTGGACACGTGGAATTGCATCAAATCCGCAGTGTAGTGCACAAGCAATGTTAGTCAATGTGAAATTGAGAATTGTGCACATGCTGCAGAAAAAAAGTGCGGATTTGCAGTGGGTTTTTTTTCCGCAGCAAGTTAATTCTTCTTACGGTCTGCAGCGTTTCTGCACCCATTGACTTCCATTGTGTCAGGCCAATATGCAGCAGAACTGCAGATTTAAAAAAGATTTGCGGTTTTGCTGCGGATGGGTCTGTGAGAAACGCTGCAGATTGGGAGGGGGAAGTGTGTGTGTCTGTGTGTGTGCGTGTGTGTGCGGCTGTGTGTGTCTGTGTGTAGTAGTCCCATCCGGCTATGCCTGCTACAGTGACAGCTAGCCAGATGATGAGACAGCAGTTGTCCCATCATCCAGCTACTAAGTAAAAAAAACCAAAAAACAACAACATACACATACAGTACAAACAACATACAGTACATACTCACCATACCCCTAGTCCCCAAAGCCCTCAATCACCTGTAAAAAAACTAAAACAAAAAAAAAAAGAAACCAGTATACTCCCTGATCTGATGTAATCCATGTAATAACGAGTGTCCCACGACGATCTCCCGTGATGAGCTGTCACATCGGCAGATGCGACCGCTCTCCAGGGGCTCCGGTATTACAATGACTGAAGGTATCCTTCTGCACTGTATCCCTCCGCTGTGAGGTCAGTATAGTTCATACTGTCACTTGTGGCACCGCTGCGTGGGAAAATTCTCAAGCAGCATTGTCGTAAAGTGAGAGCCTGAACTCAGGTAACCTCTTCAGTGATGCACTGCAGGAGTCATTGTTTCCTGTCTGTGTCACTGGAGGCCTATAGAGCGGTCACATCTCTTGATGTGACCACTCTATAGGGGAGATCGTCGTGGGACACTCGTTATTAAATGGACTGCATCGGACCAGGGAGTATTTGTGTTGGCTTTTTTTTCTTTTTTTCAGGAGATCGAGTGCGTCGCATGGATTGGCAGAACAATAAAGATGGCAAAACTGTGTAGTGTTTTATTTCATTAAAATACTTTACTCTGGCTGTGTTTATTTAATCCATTAACAACTATAGGATTAGTAATGCATAGGTGTTTTATGAACGCCTCTCCATTACTAAACAGGCTTCATGTCACCATACAATTCAAAGGTGACATTAACCCCCTATTACCCCATATACCACCGCTACAGGGCAGTGGGGAGAGAGAGGATAAGTACCTGAATTGGAGCTTCGGCATTTCTGGGGCAGCTGTGAGCTGGTGTTTGTAGCTGGGGGGAAATGTCCATGGTCCCTTCCTAGGCTATGAATATCAGCCTGCAGCTGTCTGCACAGCCTTTTCTGGCTATTAATTATAGGGGGACCCCACTTTTTTTTGGGGGTGTGAGCCCTATTTTAATAGCCAGTAAAGGCTAAATATAAAGCTGCGAGTTGATATTCATAGCCTGGGAAGATCCATGGGTATTAACCCATCCCAGGCTATAAACATCGTCCCCTAGTCGCTGGCTTTGCCTCTCTGGTGCAGAAAATTGTGCGGGAGACCACGCCAATTTTATTTTCAGATTTGTATAAATTAAACAGATATTGCGTTTAAGGCCGAGGTCACACTTGCGAGAAACTCTGTGTCAGGACTCTGAACATTTTTATTACCTTTTGTGCATTACTGCCCTTTTCCAAGATGGCGTCTTTGGTCTCATGTGCACTGTGTCTTCCCGCTATAAAACTCCACCCCAGCCTTCAGTCTGTGCTAGAGTATTCTGCCTTGCATCCAGCTCCTGACTCTGGTGACTCCCTGGCTATATACCTGCTCCTGTGAACCTGTGTGGTGATCCTGCTACTCTGCTCTGAGTTCCTGCTGCATACACCAGTTTCCAGTAATCCTCCATCTGCTGCTCGTGTTTACTTCCATCTGCATCTGCTGGACATGTAAGCTGTTGCTGCTCTGCAAAAACCTGAGACTATTACCCAGGCCTTCCTGGTTGAGATAAGACATTGCTTGAACTGCCTTATAAGCATATCTATCTGTGTTTGTACTAGACAAGGACTTATTCGTGTCAAGTATCCTCAAGAATAATTGTGCTTCATAGACTTTCTGCGTGATTGCATTTTCCTCTGAAGTTCCCTATAGACTGTTAAGCTGCGTTTATTATTTACACCAAGTGTTGTGGACTTGAGTTTCTCTCTGCACCTGTTTGAATCACCGTGTCATAATATAGACTTTACCACTTATAAAACTGTGTCCTGTAGTTGTCTTGTTCCACGCAAAGAGTCTTCTGAGTTATCCCCTATAATTATTACACTCTGCTGCCGGCACTCGGGACCAGAGCGTGCGGCTGCATGTCTGCCGGCACTCAGGACCAGAGCGTGCGGCTGCATGTATTTCTATACAGCTGCTGCAGGGCACTTAGGTGCGAGACTCGTGCGAGTTTCTCACAAGTGTGACTACGGTCTAACGCAGATTGTGTGTGTGTGTCTTTACTTAACTCTTTATGTACCATTTTATTATATTTATTACTAAGCATAAGGCTTGGTATTATCTATTTATCTCTCTATAGATAAATCTATCTAGATTTCTATCTATCTATAGATAGATAATAGATCGATAGATCTATCTATAGATCTATCCATTATCTATCTTTCTGTGTGTGTGAACGTTATTCATCAATGGAGTATATAAATGAAGAGGTTGAGTAAGAAATGATATCACCGTTTTTATTTTGTTCAATAGATCTTTATTTAGCTTATAAAAACGCATACAAATCCGCATGAAAAACGCATCAAATCCACGCGTATTTTTACCTGTGTTTTCTGCTAAGAGATGCAGAATCTGTGCAGAAAATTCCACAGGCAAATCAGCAACGTGTGCACATACCCTTAGAGCAAGATAAGACTCCAGAGCTTCATATATAGAAATAAGGTCCCAAGTACATGGTCTTGTAACAGTGTTTATGGGATATAAATTATTTTTGTATATTAAATCACAACCCTATCATTTGCATAATAAATATTTTCATCTTTATGATAATTGATGGTGATGATGTGCGAGTTCATTCTTAGGCTAGGTTCACATTGCGTTAGGGCAATCCGTTTAGCGCATAGCGCTAGCGGGTTGCGCTAACGCAATGCTTCCCTAGGGTCCGCGTTCGGTGTCCCCGCTAGCGCAGATCCCCGATCTGCACTAGTGAGGAACGGACCTCGGGCGCGCCGCGAACGCTGCAAGCAGCGTCCGAGGTCCGTCACTCAAATGACGCGACATCGCTAGCGCACGCCCAATGTGGGCGGGCGCTAGCGACGCGCTCACCATTACAGGCTATGGCGGCGTTAACGGACTACGTTAACACCGCGTTATGCCGCGGTGTAACGTAGTCCGTTAAACGCGGTCACATAACGCAATGTGACCCTAGCCTTACTGAGCAAATAAACAAATGTACTACTAATAGAAGAGAAAGAAACATACTAGATAATATAAATGTAATCTAACTGTTCATCTGTATTAATACCAGAGAGTATTTGCTGAATCAGAAGTGAGCGAGTTGTGAGGTCAAGCATCCATCTCAGTGTTGCTCCAGATGCAATAGAGCTTCCCTAATGGGGAGTTTTAGAGATTGGAGAATTCTCATTTTCTGGCTATAGCTTCACTTTATAGTACACTTTTTCCACCTATCATTATTTAGCATACATATGTGTTTCGCTCTCCTGAGTGTGGCACATCATACTTGCACTTACTTTATACTTTTTATCCACTCATCTTTCTCTTCAGGGGTTGGTGCAGAGATTCGATACACTGTGTGATTCCCTTCTACGACTCTCCCATCAGCCTCTGTCTTGCATGCCTTGATTACCTGATCTTTGTTGTCTGGTATGAACAGTTCAAAACAATTCTAGAAATAAAAACACAACATAATAAGGATGAGCAAAACTGAGAAGAATACAGGAAAGTGTAATAGACAACCGTTTATTAAGCCTGCTATGGCCCTGTTTCATCAAAACCGGTTATTAAAGCCAGGCTTGATGAGGGAGTGTGGTGTACTACAAGACTCCTGCTTGCTTCTTAACTAATCAGATGAGGGGCGAAGTGGTGTGTTCCTTGCCACAATCTTACTTTAGTCGGAGACTGAAGTAAGATTTGTGGCGTAGTGTACACTGATGCTGATCATTAAAATCATCATCATCACTGCTGCTCATCAACAAAAATTGTGTGAAAACGACGGAAGTCCGCAAGTTTCTGCAACTTCATGTTGGTCTAAAATTTTAAAAGCTTATTATGCCAAAATTCAGGCGAAAAAGCTTTGATGAA
Organism: Ranitomeya variabilis; assembly: GCF_051348905.1. Lineage (NCBI taxonomy): Eukaryota > Metazoa > Chordata > Amphibia > Anura > Dendrobatidae > Ranitomeya > Ranitomeya variabilis. Next base: position 441,080,560 of record NC_135235.1, on the reverse strand, counting down.
CCAGGGCCTATGCCTTTTCTGCTTTATACACTGTCACATGCCCGTTTATCTCACTTTCTCAACAGATGCTGACTTTGCATTCTGCATTGTACTTTTTGAAAAGGCAACTGTATTCAATTTAGTTATTAACATATTCCAGATGTCGAATATGTTATTTATTAGGGCAGAATATAGTTGGCTTCTAATTGTAATAGGTTTACATGTTCTAAACTTGGGCAGGATAACGGATCACTTCTAGATCTACATTAGTCAGGGTCCGACCACGAAGACCTTCATCAATTGCCATAATGGGTCAGACGCTCTTGATTAATTTAGAGGCACACACCTCTTAATGAATCTGGTGTGTCTGACAATGGTATGTGCCTTGGCACAAATCGTACTCCAGATTGGGACTGGAGTAAGGGTTCTGAAGTAAAGAAAACCACAAGTCTATGAATTTGATGAGCTGTGACCATTATGGCGGAGCTGGGCAAAACTGGGGTTAAAATGGCAAATATTGTAACATTTTTGCGCAACTCCACTTACCGGTTTCTTTGCATCTTCAACTTCCCGAATGCTCAAGTTTTCTAAAGGTATAATTCCCCGAGGTTCCTTGTCCTGCAGGAAAGTATTATTACAATATAGACAAGTTGTTAGAATGAACTGTTTGTTAGCATTATATGCGCTCGCCTTTACTATTCCAAACTAAAGGAGTTTTGGGGAATGTTCATATTGAGGATCTATCCTTTGACATCAATATCAAATCAGTGTTTCGACTCTGGGCACCCACGTTCATTTAGTTGACTGAAGGGGCTGCAAGGCATTGGAACTGGCTTTACTCACTACACTGTGTAGTGGCCTTATATAGCATTATCAGGAACGAATTATACCATTTATTATTAATTATTATATTATCAGAAAACATACTTCTTAATATCTAGAGGGATAATAGCTGATAATATAGACTGAACAGCAAATCCAGTCGATTATGGCACATCACAGCTAAAGCCAAGGATTCACTGCACCGCTGCTCAACTGTAAGCAAAGACTGGATTTACCAACAACGGGTCAGCATTGGATCACCAGGGTAAAGAAGTTGTGAGCAGTGTTTCTTTCTCAGTTTTCTAACATATGCATCTAGACACTAGACATTTAAAATAACACGTTTTACAATCTGCTCAATCTTATAACTATAGATAAGGCTTAACTCATAAAATAGGTGAACACAGCCTGTACATGGAACACTATGTGAGAGACAACCTCACTGGAATCAAACTATGAGTAGGCCTGCTGTGACTCGCATGGTGCACATCTGCAATTTGGGTAAACATGCTGGTCGGTTTACATTCTTGCCTACAGCATCTTTAAAAATTCATAAAAAATGAAATGAGAGATACAGCCATAAAAAATAAGATATATTACAGTATAGTATTACAATAGTAAATGCACCTGGTGTAACAATAGACACGCTAACAACTAGAGTAGGGCTGCATGTCGGCTCACTGGTTAGCACTGCTGCTTTGCAGAGCTGGGGATCCACTCAGGTTTACCATAGAAAAATGGGAGGATTATCCCTTCCGTATTTTACTTTATATTATAAAGGTAGCTCAATCAGCTACAATAACCTCTCAAAAACATTCACAGAGATGGATTGGACTAGTCATCTCTCATATGTGGTATGTTATGGTCAACAAGTCATGTTATATGAACAGATTGATGCAATAAGAACAGATACTCTAGAGATTTTCTTTGACATATGAACTCCATGATAGACCTCCAACAAGATCCAAATTTAAATCAAACTCTACATTTATCACCATGATAGTTCAGATTTGTTCCGTATGACATCAACAACTATGTCATATCTAATGCAGAAAGTTATTTTTTTTTTTGATGTGGTTCTATTACATGAAGGGTCAATTACTTTATATATTCTATATATCTATAGAGATCTATCTGTATCATTCTAATCTAAAACCAGTCGGATATATGCACCCTCCCTTTTTTCTTTTCCCCTCTTCTCCCTCCCAGCCTTTTTAACCATTCTACCTGATCTTTTATTTCTCTGCATTATAATTTTGTATTATAAACAAAAAAATAGCATATAATTTACAGAACAATATCTTTTGTCTCCCTTGCATGGAGATTGTTTGTTATAAACTGTTTTTTTTAATGAAAATAATAAAACATTTTTTTTAAACCAAATGCCATCCAGGACAACAGTATGTACCGTAAGTTCTCTCTGTGTTTATTTTAACATTCCAAAGACATATTAGTAGGCAAATTAAACTGTGAACCCCAATGGGGACAGTGACAAGAGATATATACACATACACACATTATCGTATATAATGACATATTGCTACATGCATATTTATCTATCTGTCTGTGTCTACTGGATTGCGATATGGTCAAGAATTTCTTCCCAAGGGAGACAAGCAGCTGTCAGAGGTGTCAGGGAACAGCTAATTCCCCTCTTCTCATTAAACTAAACAAGCTCATATCGGTCAGCTGGATGCATTATGCACATCTGATGTGTGTGTATCAAATGTTCAGATGACCTAGCAAAACAAGCTTATACCATTGCAGAAGATTTACTGGGCACTGAACACAATCATTGATACACTCAAACTCCTTAACTTATTCCACAACCATAATTCTCTCGATCTGCATTCGTAACCAAGGTTTCTTTAAAGCTTGTCTTCTTGGAATAGCTCCTGCATAGTTCATGTTCAGACATCTATGCTTTCCACATCTTTGAGCTGATCTTGCATTTTAGACTAGTAAATCACAAGCTTTGAAAAACAGACAGTGACTCAGGGCATGTTCTGTACTCCTAAACATCAACTTCAGCTGGTTTAACCTTGTCTAGTCCAATTAACATAAGGATTTTAAAGTATGGCTTTGCTGTTCAGCACTTATTGCACAATATAGAGAGTCTCTAATGTTTCAGCAGCCTAAATACAAAAACAAGTGTCTCTTCTTCTCCAGAGTTGTGGGATCCCTGGGATAGGGACCACACAGCGTATACATTGATGGCAATCAATGAAAAATAACACCCAAACAATTCTTACTGTGCATACACATTGGTACATACTTCTAACGATCATGTTACACATTGCACACACATTCCACTTACCGTTGTGTACTCAAAATAGTAAAGACAGTTGTCTGTCAAAATGAACCAGCGCCTTTTCCAAGTTTTAACACGACCACCTGAAAGTCAAAAGAGCAATAAATAAACAGGATTTTTTTTTTCTAAAAAAAAAAAGCACAGGACTGAAGTTTAGGAAGTCACCAGTTCATGCAACATTCAATATCATGAGATCAGCAGCTAAGCTTTTCGATTTATAGACAAACATTTCCTGCAATTAGAGATACAAAATGAAGAGAATGCGGCAGCAGAGTGAGAGAAGGAAAAGGGGCAGCCGGTTACCCGTCACTGCGGCCTGTAGTTACATCGTGCCATAAATGAAATAGCCATAGTGTTCGCACATTTTGTATTACTTTTCTTAAACTTGAAAGGGATCATTATCAAAAGTGAACTCCTATCTGCACCCACCTACTAAATCCCCCCTTCCCCTACCCATAAATCTACTCTTACTCCTATAAATAATGTTCTCATCAAAAATAAGATATTTCACCCCATGGTTATTTATGCAATCATTTACAAGTCCAAAAGCGTCATGTTGGAGAGAAAATAATAATATAATATAATATATATATAATGAAAAAAAAATCGGAACAGCACTACCTTCAAAAAATGTGCAAAGCTTCCCAAACCACTGTTCAGAGCGGTTATAAATATAAGAAGGAAAAAAAAGGAAAACATTTGTTTGTATAGGGGGTTACCCATCCAGAGTGTGAGGTAGTGGGCTTGGGTTATATATAGTTATATATATATATATATACACACACATATATATATATATATATATATATATATATATATATATATATATATATATACACATATATATATATATATATATATATATATATATATATATATATATATATATATAAATATATATATATATATATAAATATATATATATATATAAATGTGTGTGTGTGTGTGTGTATATATATATATATATATATATATATATATATATATATCACAGCACTACTAAAATAAAAAAGTGGACTTTAATGCCCAAACGGCGTGGCAACATTTCGGATGTAATATCCTTTCTCAAGCTTGAGAAAGGATATTACATCCGAAATGTTGCCACGCCGTTTGGGCATTAAAGTCCACTTTTTTATTTTAGTAGTGCTGTGATTATATATATATATATATATATATATATATATATATATATATATATATATATATATATATATATATATATATATACAGTGCCTACAAGTAGTATTCAACCCCCTGCAGATTTAGCAGGTTTAGTAAGATGCAAATAAGTTAGAGCCTTCAAACTTCAAACAAGAGCAGGATTTATTAACAGATGCATAAATCTTACAAACCAAAAAGTTTTGTTGCTCAGTTAAATTTTTATAAATTTTAAACATAAAAGTGTGGGTCAATTATTATTCAGCCCCTAGGTTTAATATTTTGTGGAATAACCTTTGTTTGCAATTACAGCTAATAATCATCTTTTATAAGACCTGATCAGGCCGGCACAGGTCTTTGGAGTTATCTTGGCCCACTCCTCCATGCAGATTTTCTCCAAGTTATCTAGGTTCTTTGGGTGTCTCATGTGGACTTTAATCTTGAGCTCCTTCCACAAGTTTTCAATTGGGTTAAGGTCAGGAGACTGACTAGGCCACTGCAACACCTTGATTTTTTGCCTCTTGAACCAGGCCTTGGTTTTCTTGGCTGTGTGCTTTGGGTTGTTGTCTTGTTGGAAGATGAAATGATGACCCATATTAAGATCCTTGATGGAGGAGCGGAGGTTCTTGGCCAAAATCTCCAGGTAGGCCGTGCTATCCATCTTCCCATGGATGCGGACCAGATGGCCAGGCCCCTTGGCTGAGAAACAGCCCCACAGCATGATGCTGCCACCACCATGCTTGACTGTAGGGATGGTATTCTTGGGGTCGTATGCAGTGCCATCCAGTCTCCAAACGTCACGTGTGTGGTTGGCACCAAAGATCTTGATCTTGGTCTCATCAGACCAGAGAACCTTGAACCAGTCAGTCTCAGAGTCCTCCAAGTGATCATGAGCAAACTGTAGACGAGCCTTGACATGACGCTTTGAAAGTAAAGGTACCTTACGGGCTCGTCTGGAACGGAGACCATTGCGGTGGAGTACGTTTCTTATGGTATTGACTGAAACCAATGTCCCCACTGCCATGAGATCTTCCCGGAGCTCCTTCCTTGTTGTCCTTGGGTTAGCCTTGACTCTTTGGACAAGCCTGGCCTCGGCACGGGAGGAAACTTTCAAAGGCTGTCCAGGCCGTGGAAGGCTAACAGCAGTTCCATAAGCCTTCCACTTCCGGATGATGCTCCCAACAGTGGAGACAGGTAGGCCCAACTCCTTGGAAAGGGTTTTGTACCCCTTGCCAGCCTTGTGACTCTCCACGATCTTGTCTCTGATGGCCTTGGAATGCTCCTTTGTCTTTCCCATGTTGACCATGTATGAGTGCTGTTCACAAGTTTGGGGAGGGTCTTAAATAGTCGGAAAAGGCTGTAAAAAGAGATATTTAATCCAAACATGTGAAGCTCATTGTTCTTTGTGCCTGAACTACTTCTTAATACTTTAGGGGAACCAAACAGAATTCTGGTGGGTTGAGGGGTTGAATAATAAATGACCCTCTGAAAAAACTTTTCCAAATTTAAAAAAAAAATAAACAAAGAAATAACATTCTTTTTTGCTGCAGTGCATTTCACACTTCCAGGCTGATCTACAGTCCAAATGTCACAATGCCAAGTTAATTCCAAATGTGTAAACCTGCTAAATCTGCAGGGGGTTGAACACTACTTGTAGGCACTGTATATATATATATATATACAGGTCCTTCTCAAAAAATTAGCATATAGTGTTAAATTTCATTATTTACCATAATGTAATGATTACAATTAAACTTTCATATATTATAGATTCATTATCCACCAACTGAAATTTGTCAGGTCTTTTATTGTTTTAATACTGATGATTTTGGCATACAACTCCTGATAACCCAAAAAACCTGTCTCAATAAATTAACATATTTCACCCGTCCAATCAAATAAAAGTGTTTTTTAATAACAAACAAAAAAAACATCAAATAATAATGTTCAGTTATGCACTCAATACTTGGTCGGGAATCCTTTGGCAGAAATGACTGCTTCAATGCGGCGTGGCATGGAGGCAATCAGCCTGTGACACTGCTGAGATGTTATAGAGGCCCAGGATGCTTCAATAGCGGTCTTAAGCTCATCCAGAGTGTTGGGTCTTGCGTCTCTCAACTTTCTCTTCACAATATCCCACAGATTCTCTATGGGGTTCAGGTCAGGAGAGTTGGCAGGCCAATTGAGCACAGTAATACCATGGTCAGTAAACCATTTACCAGTGGTTTTGGCACTGTGAGCAGGTGCCAGGTCGTGCTGAAAAATGAAATCTTCATCTCCATAAAGCATTTCAGCCGATGGAAGCATGAAGTGCTCCAAAATCTCCTGATAGCTAGCTGCATTGACCCTGCCCTTGATGAAACACAGTGGACCAACACCAGCAGCTGACATGGCACCCCACACCATCACTGACTGTGGGTACTTGACACTGGACTTCAGGCATTTTGGCATTTCCTTCTCCCCAGTCTTCCTCCAGACTCTGGCACCTTGATTTCCGAATGACATGCAAAATTTGCTTTCATCAGAAAAAAGTACTTGGGACCACTTAGCAACAGTACAGTGCTGCTTCTCTGTAGCCCAGGTCAGGCGCTTCTGCCGCTGTTTATGGTTCAAAAGTGGCTTTACCTGGGGAATGCGGCACCTGTAGCCCATTTCCTCCACACCAGACTCAGTCCAGTGCTTCCTCAGGTTCCCCAAGGTCTGGAATCGGTCCTTCTCCACAATCTTCCTCAGGGTCCGGTCACCTCTTCTCGTTGTACAGCGTTTTCTGCCACATTTTTGCCTTCCAACAGACTTACCATTGAGGTGCCTTGATACAGCACTCTGGGAACAGCCTATTTGTTGAGAAATTTCTTTCTGGGTCTTACCCTCTTGCTTGAGGGTGTCAATGATGGCCTTCTTGACATCTGTCTGGTCGCTAGTCTTACCCATGATGGGGGTTTTGAGTAATGAACCAGGCAGGGAGTTTTTAAAAGCCTCAGGTATCTTTTGCATGTGTTTAGAGTTAATTAGTTGATTCAGAAGATTAGGGTAATAGGTCGTTTAGAGAACCTTTTCTTGATATGCTAATTTATTGAGACAGGTTTTTTGGGTTATCAGGAGTTGTATGCCAAAATCATCAGTATTAAAACAATAAAAGACCTGACAAATTTCAGTTGGTGGATAATGAATCTATAATATATGAAAGTTTAATAGTAATCATTACATTATGGTAAATAATGAAATTTAACACTATATGCTAATTTTTTGAGAAGGACCTGTACATACACATACATACATATGACCCAAAACCCACTACCTCACACTCTGGATGGGTAACCCCCTATACAAACTATAAACATACTGACCAACTATGCAATTATTAAACTGCGTGTTGAATCAAAGAGTGTTCTTTCTTTTTTTTTATAAAAAGTTATAACTTTGACACAGACAATACACACATTTAATTAAAATAATGCCTCTAAGCCGTAGAAAAATTGTAATAACAGGTAAGCGTAGAGAAAGTTTACAATAATAGCAGGTAAGCACTAAATAACATTACAAAACAGCTTGATTTGTTAGTATTAATGATAGAGCATGCTGAGATAATATCTCAATTCAATTAAAGCATACTAAGAAAATATCTCAATTAGATTAGAGCATGCTGAGAAAATATCTCAATTCAGGTAAGCATTAGATAAGGTAAGCACTAAATAACATTACAAAATAGCTTGACTTGTTCGTATTGATGATAGAGCATGCTGAGATAATATCTCAATTCAATTAAAGCATGCTGAGGAGATATCTCAATTAAATTAGAGCATGCTGAGAAAATATCTCAATTAAGGTAAGCACTAAATAAGATAAGCACTACATAACATAATATCTCAATTCAATTAAAGCATGCTAAGAAAATATCTCAATTAAGATTCCCTGTCTGGAAACATTGCACCATTTTTGTAAAAAGCATGCTAAGAAAATATCTCAAACATTTTTAAAGTGATTGTGTTTTGTTATTGGTTGTCAAAAGAGCATGCTGAGAAAATTCTCAATTGTGCTGAGGAAATAGTTAGGGTCACCTGTGATGAAGAAGGGTTTTTAGTTTTGGCAGTACACTCCTCTCCTATTTGTTACTCTATCAAAATAAGGGTTAAATGATTGACCGGTGACACCCTAATTAATTACTAGCTTGGGGACCCTGTAACTAATCTACAGTAGATATGACAGCTTAGGCAAGTTTCGTGGAACAGGGAAATTAAATGGGTTTTCCTAGAATAAGAGCAATTCTGCTTTATTGCTCAAATCGTGAGCATGAAGATCCAGTACTCCGCATTGAAATGTATTTGCCTAGTGAGAAAAAGCGAATTACAGGTGCTTAGCAGGTGGTTTGGGGATACATCTTTTAAATAACCACAAGAAAAAAAAAAAGTAAAGCACAAGAAAACTGGCATCTGGCATTTTGCTTATTGCAGGCCAAAGAGTGACATGTTATATTACTTTTGTGGGAGGATTATGTGCAAATTGTTTGAAGCTATCAATTTACATACAATTGATCTAACTTCTCATTACAGGGAAGAAATTCATTTTGTTTTTGCAGTTCTTTTTGCATTTCCTAGCACAATATGCAAAATCTAATTTCCAAGGGCACTGATCACTATGTGCTTGACTATAAAGATGGAAAAAAAGCTAACAATGCAAAGATGCATAAAGAAAGCAAAGAAGCTGTGCAGAACAGTCACTCAACAAGAATTCAGCACAGGAGCATAAATCAGCTTTAGCCCAGAACCAACGTATAATGAATACAAAATTCATACACCTACCTCCTTGAATGTGAGAAAAAAAGTGCAGCCAAAATATATGGAAAAAAAAAAAGAAATGTCAAATTACAACCTGAAGGCAGAAATATAATAATACACCTTCTGATAAAACAATGTAGTTCCCTAAAGCTTGTAACATTTCAAAGCTTAGCAGTTCAATATTCAATAGGTCATGTAATGTAAAGTCTAATTATATCAATAGGAATTCAATAATTTACCATACACAAGTAAAAAGGGCACTTTCTATCCCTGACCACTACCCCACCATCAATGTCACATCAGATCGAAATCACATTGCATAGCATTCAATATTGAAAACATCTGTATTTAAAAAAAAAACACATTGGAAATGGTCAGTCATATTGTGCCATCCCTCAGTTCTGAAAACTTTTTATGAACACACAGTCAAGGACTTCTAACAACTTTTCAGAAAAACCTATTTGTCTGACGATCTAGGAAAATAGTTACTACAATCAGGCAGAACACAAACACATGAAACTCACCCAATTTCAACAGCCATCCCTCCCGATCTGGATTGAAGAACGTGTGAGTAAGGTCATTTCCATCATCTTCTGGGATTTTGAATGGCTCATTCTTGATACTGTCATACAAATTCTAGGAAGATAAAGTGACAAGTCAGTAACAAGTCAATATGGCAATCATTTATTACATGTGCAACCAAAATAATAATAATCTTTATTTTTATATAGAACTAACATTTCGCAGTGTTTTACAGTTTGCACACATCATCATCGCTGTCCCCGATGGGGCTCACAATCCTAATCCTCCATGTCTTTAGAATGTGGGAGGAAACCGGAGAACCCGGAGGAAACCCACGCAAACACAGGGAGAACATACAAACTCTTTGCAGATGTTGTCCTTGGTGGGATTTGAACCCAGGACTCCAGCGCTGCAAGGCTGCAGTGCTAACCACTGAGCCACCATGCTGCCCATCAAATAATGAAACAATATACGATTGGAAACATTCGTTTTCTATTTTGTCAAATGCATACAAACAGAATTTACTTCTAATATAACTGAACATTGTGTAAATATACATGGAACATTTTATATCTTCTTTACATTAATTCTCACATCTGTGCTGACCTTTAGAAGGTCTTCTGGCAGATCACCTCCATCATTTATACCACGGTTCATGGCAATAAATCGATCAACACTTGGTTTATCCTTAACATTGGGATTGTGCAGACTGGTATTTAACATGATGATGGCAAAAGACAACACATAGCAGGTATCTGTGGGTGAAGGAAATCATATTAATGATTAATCAATGCATTAACCTAACGATCCCTGTGTGGCCTATCATTAAAAAAAAACAAAAAAAAACAACAAACAATCAGGTTCCTCGTATCATGTTCTCATACATTTTATGCAGTTAATAGCCCTCTGTCTGTACTGCTACATACTTAGGCAGTTAACTGGTTCATGCAGCTTTACATGAACACCCGATCCTTACACTATGGCTGGTCCGAATAACTAAAGCAATTGTTACCATCCACCTCTCGTGTCTCCCCTTTTCCTCATAGGTTGTAAGCTTGCGAGCAGGGCCCTCATTCCTCCTGGTATCTGTTTTGAACTGTGATTTCTGTTATGCTGTAATGTCTATTGTCTGTACAAGTCCCCTCTATAATTTGTAAAGCGCTGCTGAATATGTTGGCGCTATATAAATAAAATTATTATTATTATATTAATATTTGAAATAAAAACACTAACTTAGATAAACAAGAAAATTAAGTTATAATACTTAAGGTATCAGAGTAAAAAGGCATTTCAGTAAAATCAAGTTCTCATTAATCCACAGATTAGGTGATAACTACTAGATTAGTGAGGTCAGAGAGCCAAATGTTGATTAGTGGCGGTCTCTGCTATCTCAGGAAGCCCCGTAGACAATGTATTAATTCACAGCTCTGGTTATCAGTGAGAATCTCACGCCACCTATCTAGTAGTTTTCACCTACAGTTTGAAACCAGAAGTTTACATACACTATATAAAAAGACGCATATGCATGTTTTTCTCAATATCTGACACGTAATCAGAATTAACCTTTCCAGTTTAAGCTCAATTAGGATTACCATAATTATTAATATTTGCCAAATGCCAGAATAGAGATAGAAAGAGATAAGGAGAATGCAGCAAGTAATAAAAATTCCTTAAAGCAAAGTGAAAAGTTTACATACACTAAGACTACTGTGCCTTTAAACAATTTCGGTATGTCCATATGATGATGTCATGTGTTTGGAAGCTTCGGATCATTTTCTTGGCAACATATGAGTTAGAGACACACCTTTGGATGTATTTTAATGCACACCTGAAACACACTGCTTCGTTGTGTAGCATCATAGGAAAGTCTAAAGAAATCAGCCAAGATATCAGGAAGAGAATTGTGGACTTGCACAAGTCTGGCTCATCCTTTGGTATAATTTCAAGATACCTGAAGGTGTCTCATTCATCTGTATAAACAATTGTATGCAAGTACAAACAAGATGGGAATGTCCAGCCATCATACCGCTCAGGAAAGAGACGGGTTCTGTGTCCCAGAGATGAAAGTGCTTTGGTCTGACATGTGCATATCAGCCAAAGGACAAAAGCAAAAGATGTTGTGAAGATGATGGTGGAAGCTGGTAAGATTGTGTCATTATCAACGGCGAAATGAGTACTGTATCAGCATGGGCAGAAAGGCTACTCTGCCAGGAAGAAGACATTACTCCAAAAGAATCATAAAAAAGCCAGATTAATGTTTGCAAATGCACACAGGAACAAAGACCTTAATTTTTGCAGACATATCCTCTGGTCTGACAAAAACTAAAATTTAACTTTTTGGGCATAATGATCATCGTTACGTTTGGAGGAAAGTGAACATCATCCCAACTGTGAAACACGGAGGTGGCAGCATCATGCTGTGGGGTTGTTTTGCTGCAGGAGGGACAGGTGTAGTTCACGAAATAGATGGCATCATGAGAAAAGAAGATTATGTGGCAATAATGAAACAACATCTCAAGACATCAGCCAGGAAGTTAAAGCTTGGGCGGAAATGGGTTTTCCAAATGGACAATGACCAGAAAAATACTGACAAAATTGTAAAAAAGTGGCTTAAGGATAACAAAGTCAATGTTTTGGAGTGGCCATCACAACGCCCTGATCTTAATCTATTGAAAATTTATGAGCAAAGCTGAAAAGGCAGGTGCGAGCAAGGAGACCTACAAACCTGGATCAGTTAGGCTGGTTTCAGACTTGAGTTCCTGTGCGCTGCGGATGGCAGTGTACTTCCTTCCTTGCTTCCTCCATGAAGCTCCGCCTACTGCTGGCTGCGTCCAGCGTTTCCCTGTGTAATTATCTTTTACATTGGGTACGCAGGCGTTGTATGTGGATGTGTCCGCATGCAGCGATTTGAGGTGTGCGGCGCCCGCAATTAATAAACTAGTTTATGAAAAAAAAAATCTTTTTTCTCATTCTGGCATTTGGCAAATATCAATAATTATGGTAATCCTAATTGAGTTACAAAGGGAAAGGTTTATTCTGATTTCAAGTCAGATATTGAGAAAAACATGCACATGTGTCTTTATATAGTGTATGGAAACTTCTGGTTTAAACTGTAGGGGTAATTTTACTGTAGCAGTTGAGCAGCTAAGCACAAAAATGTGGAAGATAAGGCAGAAAACAGCATGAACCTGTAGACTCGAAGACTCCTGGGTTACACTGACAGTAACGCTGTGCAAACGCCTCCATCATTCGATCGATTTTCTGGGCTTCTCCTGGTAAGCGGAAACTCCACAGAAATTGACTGATTGGAACAAAAAGAAATGGTAAACAGCAGAAAATAACAGTTACATAGTAAAACCTCATTCACCCCCATATTGTTTCTGATTAAGGCACATAAATGGAAGAAACATCTACACAAAGTAAAAACAAAAAAGGTGAATATGTTAGGGGTCTGAATTAATTCAAAAGTGATAATGCTTCAGTCAATTGATCCCCAGTGTGTAAAGTGTGACATTATCATATTTACTATTAATCACTTGAAAAAAATAGAGGAGTTAGGAAGTCCTTCATTTGGCAGAATATATTCTTGCAGGTACTAAAATCTAATGACGAAATATGAAAATCACTTAATTACAGCGAACAGGCTTATCCCCAGTGTGGAAGTTTAGTGTCTACTAATCGATTTTTAGTCCATAAACCCTCTGCTAGTTCAGAAATAAAAGGAATGAATGTAAAGAGCAAGGCTTAGATCAGACCCCAGTGGAACGTCATAGTAGCATCCAGTAAGTAAAACGAATCCAGCAACTCACCGAAGTGCCTGCACCAAGTTAAGGTCTGTGAACTCGTGAAGCTCCACAAATGCATGAAGGATACGGATGTTGAAGTCATCTCTAAATGTGGAAATGAAAGCAGAATTAAATACAGATTGTAAGAGAAAGAAGTCAATAACTGGCAAATCTAAGTAATATTCTATAGTTTGAAAGACATTACATCAGGAAAAAACATCCATCTGATATAGTTGGAAAGAATTGTAAAAAGAGTTGCGTTCTTGGCAGTCAGGCAGTAGATATCTACTCCATTTGGCTTTTTTCACTTCATGTTCGGTATATCAATAGGGCTCCATTTAACCATTAAAGGGAAAAATGTGTCATGTTATTTTAGTATTTCAGCAATGTCCCAGTCTCTCAACAACAATAGTGATGGTTGCTAGAAAGTGGCTTTTAGGTTGTCCTAAGATCAGCTCTCGGCAGCCAAATTCAAACAGGTAATATGGTAAGGAAACTATTGCATATCTTTCTCTATTTAGTTGCCATCTCCTGAAAGGACTCGCTCAAAATAACATGTATATGTTCTTACCTTTCCCCTAAATAGTCTCCAATAGCAGTTTTGTTTAATCCTTCCCCTTTGTACAAAAACTGAGCAATGTTCTCACATGTATTTGTCAGGAGCTCGTTCTGAATCAAGAACTGGATGCCCTGTAAAATAAAATGTGTGTAAGGACTTTATGTCACAGCTTTCCCTTTTATTTGCCGTTAAAATCACTCAAATACTGATTATACAAAATCCAGATTTTATTATGAGGGATAACATTACGTATTAACAAGAACATTCTGTACGCAGGAAAGAATCACACAGTATTCCCTTCAGTAAATGGATTAGTATGCACCAGTTTCCAGCTGTTTTCCAAACATTTATAATGTAGTAAAATAAATAAATAAATAAATAGTGTCTAGGGAGGGATCATTGAAATGTGGCTGAGCTGCAGTACCAGTCATAAGCCATGTGCAAGAGTAGTACAGCATGGGGTAAATGATTGGCTTCACAAGTGCTCCATTCTTGGGAAGTGATCCGTGGCCGGACTGCCATGATCACAATGTGATGTCAAATCCTAGTGATCACTACTGACCACAGAGCATAAGTGGTTAAACTTTAGTTACTGGATTCCTGAGTATTATAGTTGTAGCACATCTGTCAACAGCCGTCCTTCTTCGGGAGATTGGCATTGGCCCAACTGCTGATGACATGCCAGCAAATAACTGTATACAATGCTCTACGTCAGGGGTACACAACATTTTTTGGTCCAACGGTCACATTGCCTTACTGAACCAATCCATAGGGCTGCATTTTTCTATTAGGGTAATTACATGAATACATCACCAGAATCAAGCTTTGAGCCTTTAAGGATTTGGAGTTTTAACCCCTTAATGACCGCCAATACGTCTTTTTACTCACCTGAGGTATAAGAGACTAGCATCCCCATACCAGTGACCATCCAGCAGCTGTCGACTGTCCACAATGGCTGACAACTTGCTGTATGAGCCACAATCAGTGTTGGCACTGTCCATCTGTTTAACCCCTTAGATGCTGCTGTCAATAGTGACTACATCATATAAATGGATAACAGGGTGAAGGGGCTTCCTCTTTAACCCCATTAGCACCCTGCGATTATTATCGTGTGGTCTTGATGTTTGCCATGGAAACTCACGGCCAAATTGCAGCCTTAGAGTCTCCCGGCTACAGTAGCCTGTTCAGAAATTAGCGACATATAAGTGGTAAAAATACACTTTTTCATTCCTGTTATGTCACTTTGCATTCATTCCTGAAAAATCACCTGAAGGGTAAATAAACTACCTGACAGCAGTTTTCAATATGTTGGTGAGTACTAATTTCAAAATGGTATCGCTTTTAGAAGCTTTAAAAAATATAGGACCCCCAAAGTCACTTCAAACCTTAAAGCTGTGCGCACACATTCAGGATTTTCTCTTTTTTTTTTTGCGGTTTTTCGCTATAAAAACGCGATAAAACTGCAAAAAAAGCATACATTAATCATCCTATTATTAGAATGCATTCTGCATTTTTTGTGCACATGTTGCGTTCTTTTCCGCGGGGGAATCGCATTCCGGAAAAAAAAGGAAGAAAGTGGTGTGTCTCAGACAGCTCCACAGGCCGCGGCCCTTATGTTATGCAGGCCTGCTCAAAGTCATAGCAGAAAGCCTCTACAAAAAAAAAAAAAAAAAAAAAGGAAGCAAGTGGACCTGGCACTAAAATGTATTAGATGGTCACCCACTCATTTCACATGTAGGGGACCACTGCTCTCTTTCTTACACTGAGAGGGTAGCAAGCCACATCCAGACGCCTACCTGTCCCCCGGGTAGGGACATCTCACTCCCGCTCCACCTCGCAGTAGGGACACCCAGAGCGGCCATGAACAGTATAATGACAGCCAAAGCTTTCCCACAGAAATCACACTGAGGCTTTATACCTAGATCCAGGGGTTTCCACCTTACCCCCATTGAATATTCTTGCATCAAGCACCACTATCACACTGTTGAATCAGCCTCTGACTAAGTATCCTATCTCCAGCTTACAATACTTAAATTATCTCTAAACCCACAAAGCCAGTATATGCACATCCAGATCTGCTCTTCTATACTGGCCATTCACAAAAGTCACCATCTGGAGACCTGCTCTTCATAGCCGTTTGCTATACCTGGTGCTAATGCATCAAGCTGGCAGACAGCCGTGAGCCACAGATTGGGGACACAATGACAGAGGATTGCCAGGGCTGCTTACTGGATCCTAGTCTAGAAAAAAATTCAAAGATTTTTATTTTTATGACTAATCCATGATAGATGAATGCAGGTCAGGAGCCACCCAAGAACCATACTAATATGAAAAGCTACATACCTTTTTAGGATCCATATTGAACTTTTTTCTTCCCATTGCAACTTGTTTATTCTTTTGCATATTCTTCCTGTTAAGCATTTGACAGTTAATATTACAGAAAGGCAGCAGATGTCTAATAAGCATATTATAGACTAGTTACAGTACATATTTTTTACAACATTTTCAAGTTCTTAAAAGGTTATTTTTTTTAGAAATCAGAACCCCTTCTAATAACCAACGCTTCAAATGTCTTTATATTATAAGTTATTCTGTGATATGAACAGACTTTCTAGCAACATGATATTATTTGATAAGCTTTCGTTGACTGCACTCTTACTCCATCTTTTTGCCTGTTCTGCGCCTCACTGCAATGTGCCATATAAGACTTAAAAAGGAACTTATTACATCCAGAAATGCCATTTACTTGCAGATATAGTTGTAATCTGCAGGAAAATAGTGTCCCAATCATGAATACTGGAGAAGCAGCTACAGGAAATTTTCCTTGTAGCCGCTTGCTTCTAGCTAACGGGGCGGTGCAGCAGGTTGTAACAGTGTTTGCTCACCATACAGTGTACACACAAGCTGAAGGGCAAGCTGTCAATATTAAATGGGCCAGGGAGTGACTACAGCCACGCTCACTGTATAGTGAACTGTGTACCAATAGAAGATCTTGCTTACCTCTCTTCCAGGCTTCCCAAATTTTCGATTTCATTTGTAACTTCTGCTATCTCCTCTTTGAGTCTCTGAATAAAAAAAATATCAAATGATAAATTAAGCGCAACTATTCATTATATAAAAAAAGCACTTTACCTTTAACTTTTTCATAAAGTTAAATTTTCTTAACCTGACCCAAGTCTGCCAATATTTTAACGTCACTAACCCTTTGAAATGAAGCCCACACAGGTTGTAGCACAGCTATGCTGTTATCTGTTTCATTATGGTACATTACTTACTTGATCCTTTATGAGTATGGGTATGGCAAGGTGCCAGAAGCAGCACAGGCCCTTCGGCGAGTACCACTACATCACCATGTCGGAAGGGTCAACTATTATTACGGATTAGTGAACTGAATGTAATTTCACAGATCAAACTTATCTTGTAGCTAGTGCATCAATAGGATCTGCTAACATTTTTGATCCATTGTACTCACTGTTCTACATTGAATTGAAAACTTCAGTAATTCTAAAGGATTATTCTCACATAAAATTGTAAACTGATTGCAAAACTAAGCAACCTTACAATTTTGTTAATAAAATCCTCTCCATTATTTTTTTGTACTGCTCGTTGCCTAGGTTACCAGCCACTGGATCCAGACAGCCTTAGTTCCTGCACTCAATACATTCTGCAAAGGAACCTTAAAACATTGGTGCAGCATTTAGACCAGCAGTGATATGATTTTGTTGGTCTGAACTGTCAGACGCATTCTGCTCCCCCTTACAAGCAGGAAGCCAGGAAACGGAAGATCGTTGGGCTCTGGAAAACAAATGTTGCCGTAATCCCTCTAAGGTGTAAACACACATTAGATGACAGTCAGCAGAAGCCGCCAATTTCAGTTGAAGTACCTGGTATACTAATGATTATGTGAGTGTTCCTACTGTTCCCTAACAGCAGAATTGAAATAAGGGCCAAGCATGTTGGATTTCAAATCAGCTGACATGTGCTCACAACAGCCGCAGGTGAAATCGCGAACCACCCGCAGCTGTTAACCCATTAAATGTCGCTGTCAAACTGACAGCGGCATTTAACACGTGCCTCCGGCAAGAACGTCGGAAATCCCACCCATCGGTGACCCCGTCATGTGATCGTGGGTCACTGATGGGTCGGTATGTCTCCAGCAGACCTCTATGGTTATCACTGTCGGACTGCTATGAGCACCGCCTGGTGATCTGGTCATCGCCTGTATGTGGCAGAGCCAATCGGGTTATGGCAGCTTTTAGTCTCCCTTAGAGACTATTGAAGCATTCCAAGTGTAAATTAAAAAAAAAAAAAAAAAAAAAAAAAAAAGTTTTTTAACCCCTTCATGACCCAGCCTATTTTGACCTTAATGATCTGGCCATTTTTTGCAATTCTGACCAGTGTCCCTTTATGAGGTAATAACTCAAGAACGCTTCAACGGATCCTAGCGATTCTGAGACTGTTGTTTCGTGACTTATTGGGTTTCATGTTAGTAGTAAATTTAGGTCGATAATTTTTGCGTTTATTAGTGAAAAAAAAATGCAAAATTTTCAAAATTCTAGCCAAATTTCCAATTTTCCAATTTAGAATTTTTATTCTGCTAACCAGAGTTATGTGGCACAAAATAGTTAATAAATAACATTACCCATATGTCCACTTTACATCAGCACAATTTTGGAAACAAAAATTTTTTTTTTTGCTAGGAGGTTATAAGGGTTAAAATTTGACCAGCGATTTCTCATTTTTACAACACCATTTTTTTTTTTAGGAACCACCTCACATTTGAAGTTAGTTTGAGGGGTCTATATGGCTGAAAAAAAACAAAAGTGACACCATTCTAAAAACTGCACCCCTCAAGGTGCTCAAAACCACATTCAAGAAGTTTATTAACCCTTCACGTGCTTCACAGCAGCAGAAGCAACATGTCAGGAAAAAATTAACATTTAAGATTTTAGTCACAAAAATCATCTTTTAGCAACAATTTTTAAAATTTTCCCAAGGGTAAAAGGAGAAAGTGGACCCCGAAAGTTATTGTACAATTTGTCCTGAGTACGCCAATACCCCATATGTGAGGGGGGAACCACTGTTTGGGCGCACGACAGGGCTTGGAAGCGAAGGAGCGCCATTTGACTTTTTGAATGAAAAATTGGCTCCAATCTTTAGTGGACACCATGTCGCGTTTGGAGAGCCCCTGTGTGCCTAAATATTGGAGCTCCCCCACAAGTGACCCAATTTTGGAAACTAGACCCCCCAAGGAACTTATCTAGATGCATAGTGAGCACTTTGAACTACCGGGTGCTTCACAAATTGATCCATAAAAAAGAAAAAAGTACTTTTTTTTTTTCCCCACAAAAAAATGTTGTAGCCTCAATTTTTTCATGTTTACATGGGCAACAGGATAAAATGGATCCTAAAAAATGTGTTGGGCAATTTCTCCTGAGTACACCGATACGTCATATGTGGTCAGAAACCACTGTTTGGGCGCACAGCAGAGCTCGGAAGGGAAGGCGTGCCATTTGACTTTTTGAATGGAAAATTAGCTCCAATCATTAGCGGACACCATGTCGCGTTTGGAGAGCCCCTGTGTGCCTAAACATTGGACCTCCCCCACAAGTGACCCCATTTTGGAAACTAGACCTCCCAAGAAACTAATCTAGATGTGCGATGAGCACTTTGAACCCCCAAGTGCTTCACAGAAGTTTATAACGCTTAGCCGTTAAAATAAAAAATCATTTTGCTTTCCTCAAAAATTATTTTTTAACAAGTAATTTTTTATTTTCACAAGGGTAACAGGAGAAAATGGACCCCAAAAGTTGTTGTCCAGTTTGTCCTGAGTACGCTGATACCCCATATGTGTGTGTGTGTGTGTGTGTGTGTGTGTGTGGGGGAACCACTGTTTGGGCACATGTCAGGGCTCTGAAGGGAAGTAGTGACGTTTTGAAATGCACACTTTGATGGATCGGTCTGTGGGCGTCACGTTGCATTTGCAGAGCCCCTGATGTGCCTAAACAGTAGAAACCCCCCACAAGTGACCCCATTTTGGAAACTAGACCCCCCAAGGAACTTATCTAGATGTGTGGTGAGCACTTTGAACCCCCAGGTGCTTCACAAAAATGTAAAACACAGAGCCGTGAAAATAAAAAATCTTTTTTTCCCACAAAAATAAGTTTTCATTCCCCATTCTTTTTTATTTTCCCAAGAGTAACATGAGAAATTAGACCCCCAAAGTTGTTGTGCAATTTTTCCTGAGTATGCATTTGCCCCATAGGTTTGGGTAAACCACTGTTTGGGCACACGTTGGGGCTCGGAAGCGAGGGAGCACATTTGACTTTTTGAACGCAACATTGGCTGGAATCAATGGTGGCGCCATGTTGCGTTTGGAGACCCCTGATGTGCCTAAACAGTGGAAACCCCTCAATTCTAACTCCACCACTAACCCCAACACACCCCTACCCTAATCCCAACTCTAGCCATAACCCTAATCACAACCCTACCCTAATCCCAACTCTAGCCATAACCCTAATCACAACCCTAACTCCAACACACCCCTAACCACAACCCTAATCCCAACCCTAACCCCAACACACCCCTAATCCCAACCCTAACCAGAACCCTAACCCGAACACACCCCTAACCCTAATCCCAACCCTAACCATAACCACAAGCCTAACCCTAGCTCCAACACACCCCTAACCTTAACCCTATTTCCAACCCTAACCCCAATTCCAACCCTAACTAATTCCAACCCTAAGGCTATGTGCCCACGTTGCAGATTCATGTGAGGATTTTTCCGCACAGTTTTTGAAAAATCCGCAGGTAAAACGCACTGCGTTTTACCTGCGGATTTCCAGTGTTTTTTTGTGTGGATTTCACCCGCAGATTCCTATTGAGGAACAGGTATAAAACACTGTGGAATCCGCACAAAGAATTGACATGCTGCGGAAAATACAACGCATTTCTGAGCGGTATTTTCTGCACCTTGGGCACAGCGGATTTGGTTTTCCATAGGTTCACATGGTACTGTAAAGGTGATGGAAAACTGCTACGAATCCGCAGCGGCCAATCTGCTGCGGATCCGCAGCCAAATCCGCACCATGTGCACATAGCTTAATTCTAACCCTAATTGCAACCCTAATTCAAACCCTAATTGCAACCCTAACCCAAATTCTAACCCTAACCCAAATTCTAACCCTAACCCTAGTTCTAACCCTAATTCTAACCCTAACCCTAGTTCTAACCCTAATTCTAACCCTAACCCTAGTTCTAACCCTAATTCTAACCCTAACCCTAATTCTAACCCTAGTTCTAACCCTAACCCTAGTTCTAACCCTAACCCTAGTTCTAACCCTAACCCTAGTTCTAACCCTAACCCTAGTTCTAACCCTAACCCTAGTTCTAACCCTAACCCTAGTTCTAACCCTAACCCTAGTTCTAACCCTAACCCTAGTTCTAACCCTAACCCTAGTTCTAACCCTAACCCTAGTTCTAACCCTAACCCTAGTTCTAACCCTAACCCTAGTTCTAACCCTAACCCTAGTTCTAACCCTAACCCTAGTTCTAACCCTAACCCTAGTTCTAACCCTAACCCTAGTTCTAACCCTAACCCTAGTTCTAACCCTAACCCTAGTTCTAACCCTAACCCTAGTTTTAACCCTAACCCTAGTTCTAACCCTAACCCTAGTTTTAACCCTAACCCTAGTTCTAACCCTAACCCTAGTTCTAACCCTAACCCTAACCCTAGTGGAAAAATAAAAGTAAATATATTTTCTTTATTTTATTATTGTCTCTACCTATGGGAGTGATAATGGGGGGGTTTATTTATTATTTTTTTTATTTTGATTGCGGTGATAGAACCTATGACAGCGATCAAAATGTACCTGGAATGAAACTGCCGGCCGGTGCAGTGCGCCCGCCATTTTGGAAGATGGTGGTGCCCATGGAGAAGACGGACGGACACCAGGAGGGACACCGGAGCTTGGTAAATATGGGGGGGTGGGATCGGAGCACGGGGGTTGAGATCGGACTGTGGGGGGAGCGGACAGGAGGGCGGAGGACAGCAGAGGACTGGACGGAGGACGGGGCGGTTGATCGGTGGCAGATACTGGTCTCCAGCCATGGCCGATGATATTACAGCATCGGCCATGGCTGGATTGTAATATTTCACCAATTTTCATTGGTGAAATATTACGATTGCTCTGATTGAAAGTGAAACGTCACTTTCAACAACCAATCAGAGCAATCGTAGCCATGGGGGGGTGAAGCCACCCCCCCCCCCCCCGGGCTCAAGTACCACTCCCCCTGTCCCTGCAGGTCGGGTGAAATTACAGTTAACCCTTTCACCCGACCTGCAGTACTGCAAACCGACCATGACGCATATGCTGCGTCACAGGTCGGATTGGCACAGGTTTTCATGACACATACGCTGCGTCATAGGTCGGAAACGGGTTAAAATTAAAAAAATAAAAATATAAAAGTTCAAATCAGCCCCCCATTCAAAGTACAAACAAACAAAAAAATAAACAAACATACACATATTTGGTATTGCCGAGTTCAGAATTGCCCGATCTATCAATATAAAAAATGAATTTATCCAATCGCTAAACGGCGTAACAAGAAAAAAAGTCAAAACGCCAGAATTATGTTTTTTTGGCCGACGCAACATTGCATTAAAATGCAATAAAGGGCGATTAAAAGATCATATCTGCACCAAAATCATATCAATAAAAACATTAGCTCGGCATGCATAAAAATAAGCCCTCACTCAACTCGAGATCACTAAAAATGTAGACACTACGGGTATTGGAAAATGACGCAATTTTTTTTTTTTTTAAACAAAACTTTGGATTTTTTTTCACTACTTAAAAAAAAACAAAGAACCTAGACATGTTTGGCGTCTATGAACTCGTAATGATCTGGAGAATCATAATGGCAGGTCAGTTTTAGCATTTGGTGAACATGTTAAAAAAAAATCCAAACAAACAGTTGTGGAATTGCATTTTTTTGCAATTTCTCCGCACTTTTTTTTTTGAGAACACGACATGGTAAAACCAATGGTGTCATTCAAAAGTACAACTTGTCCTGCAAAAAGAAAAAAAAAAAAAAAAAAAGCCCTCACATGGCCATATTGATGAAAAAAAATAAAAAAAGTTATGTCTCTGGGAAGGAGGGGAGCAAAAAACAAACTTATCGAAAAAAGGGCTTCGTCATGAAGGGGTTAAAGAATATTTCTATGTAGAAGATTATAGATCTCATAACTCCATTCCATTTAGGGATATGATTCTGGAAAACCTAGTGGTAGCTAGAGTTATTTGAGAGGCAATGTTTGACTACTGTGAGTCACGAGAAAACTATCATTTACAGGGATGCCTGAAGGGCTCCTCTCCCTTTTTATGAAGACAGGGTGGATGCCTTGATCTTCTACTGAATAGTGCACCAAGTGCATTTGAGTCACATGAGTTATAGGGGTTGGGTGGGAAATTTCATTAAGGGATTTATTATGTGAAGTATGGCCGCATGAAATGTAATATAATGAGACCAAGGATTCAAGCTCAGCTAGGATCGGATTAATTCAGTAAAATGGCTGTTCTATGGAAGATACTTAAGTTGTTGTGAATGCAAAACAAAAAAGTTTAAATAAACTAAGATGGGCCATGGAGACTGTACAACAATACATGCTTTGCATCAATAACGAGGCAATGGTCCAAATTGTAAAATGTTATGTGGCATCACTCACAGGTCTATTAGCAATTTCAAGTGGGTTGGGAAAGAAGCCAATGACTTTCCAGATTTCCCACTGTACTTCCTCCCTTTTCCTCCTCTAAGTTTGTACTTTTCTTATGTCATGTCCTTCTTCCTGCTCCTAAAAAAAGCCAATCATCCTGTTTTCACACACTTTATGACTCTTGCTCTTATGTGATACATGGTGCTCAAAATACCCTTTAAAATCTACCTAAAATCCAAGTGTTCCAGTATTCTGGAGCCAAACTTCATTATCTTCCTCCCTCACAAATTGCTTGGTGTATCATTGTTAGACATGGAGTGAAAACTTTTTAGGTGGCTTAAAACCCAGCCCTGCGGCCAGGCCTGGTTGGAGTACCACAGTATTCATAGTCTTCTATTCAATCCCTTGCCGTGAAAACTGGACACGACCAGTACAAAACTTTGTATCGGGGAATAACTCCCCTCCCATAGTGTCTCTTTGATGTACGGCCTGCTGAAGAGGGTGGAGACCCTAAACTCCCTAGCCCCATTCCAATTTATTTGGAAACAAGAGCTTGATGGATCTTTCTCATCATCAGAGTGGAAAAGGGCTTTTGATCTTACTCATAAGCACTCCAAGTCATGCCATATCCAGAAGACTCACTACAGGATCATATCCAGGTGGTACAGGACTCCAATGTCTCAAACAAGTGCTGGAGGTGTGACTCTGCCATTGGCAATATGACCCATATTTGGTGGTCATGCCCTCAAATCTCCAGACTCTGGACAGGAATTTTTTACTTCTTTAAACAAGCTTTTTGGTACCAAGCTTCAAAATACTCCAGAAGCGTCTACTCTCGATTCAGCCTTTGTCCATTTCCACTGTCAAAAAAAGGCTTTTTAGAATATTTTTTAGTAATGGCAAGACAGATTATCCCCAGACATTGGAGATCAACTGCTATCCAATCTAAGTTGGCGTGGGTTGAGTCTGTGGATAACTTGATTCACATGGAATAACGTATAATCTCTAATCGTTGGCTACGTTGGCCTTTGTGTGCATAGGTAGTTGGCTACAGGCAGACTCGTATAATTACATGAGAGTCTGGCTGCCTTGGATCTCTTTCAGAGGCTCATCTGCATTTAAAACTTTGATAACCTCTCTATTTTAAAGGACAGTGAGGAGAGGAAAAGGGGAAATGGAGCATTTAGTCGGCTATTCAAAGTACATGGAAAGTCCTTCCATTTTCCTCTTGTGTTACCCTCACTCCTCTCCTAATGTATATTGTCTTCCGTGACGAGATTTTCTTTACAGTTTATTTTTCTCTCTCTATTCTGTTGACAAATTGCTGAAGTTAAATAATGTTAACCTCTACTAATTAAGTATAAGATGTTAAATGTGTTCACCAAATATGTTATATGTAACGGTGAGATTGAACTGTTCAGCAGTTTATTTTTGTACATCACGCAATAAAAACTTTTTGTACGATAAAGATGTTCAAAGATAGATAGTGATGAGGAACATGATAGATAGATAGATGTTAGTGTGCTATATAAATCAGTGCTTTTTTCTGTACTTATTTTTATTTATTTTAACAAATTTAACTAATTGTGCTACAAGTAGTGACTCAAACAAGAGTGCATGGGAAAAAAAAAAAGAAAACGGTATCTCAATAACATTTAGAACAAGGTAAAAGACGTAAACACAGTCCAAAGTATACTTGCTGGTTGTACATTGGGTCAACGTGTTTTAGAATATAACAGCATGGAGATGACTCGAACTTAAAACATTACTTGTCCGTACTGCTGAAAGAGTGGTAGTCAAATGGCACGCTGTCTCACCTGTGGGGAGATTAGGGGAGACCGAGCGCCACTTGGCTTCCACGCTTTCAGCAGTACAGACACAGGTAATATGCATATTTGAGCACATCTGCACTGACACTTTATATATTTGCACTAATACCATATCTGCTGGATCCATTCTTTTGCAGACACCAGGGCATTAATCTGATAGCCAATTCAACCACTATGTATACACACATTTCCCTAGGAGTAACTGTCTTTGTGGGGTATGCAAATATGTAAACCCACTTCTTTATATGTCTGCGAATTTGTCTGGGTTCCATGCAGATATGGGGATTCTTTCAATGTGAAACAGTCAGAATTTGTCTGTGCAATATGATTACATATTCAGGAGATTTGTCTAAATTACAAGACAAGGGGTGTTCTATGGTTTGAGGCACCCCTTTTTAATATTATTGGTTTTGTCTGTTAAATTTTATATTTGTTGAAATAAAGTATCTTAATTTTATCTTGTGACTATTTGATACTTCTTAATCTACATGCTGCTGAACTGCTGCATGATCAAAATGGTTCTCTATGGTGTGGAGTGTTGCCCGCTCCTCATATGAGGAAAATGGGCTTTGGTGTTATGCTTACTATTATGAATAGCTAATCAAAGGACCACATGAAGAACCACCCACAGGCCGCCCCAGGGCACGAGCATACCATTGATTCAAAACTGAAAAGATTAAACAACAACCACTAGATTTCATCAATCAATGTATCGTTTTAATCAGTATAACTGTGTCAACCTGACACTGTGTGTAAGTTACTGTGCACAATCCTGCTTACAGGTTCCCTTTAAGAGCTGTGACACAAATAAATACATTCCAGAGAAACCTTATAACAAATGAGAACATTCACCTGTATATCTTCCAGCAGTTTCTGCTTCCTACGCTGGATGTTCTCCAGTTCCTCTCTTTCCTGAGGCGTCAAGTCACTGGGGACTAGAGAAAGATGATCAAAGTTTATTCACCTTATTCACTTCTGATAAAAACATGTTATGGGTGACTACGTTATACCAAGTTATGCCATCTTTGCTATTAACACTAATAACTTTCTCTGTTTATTATCTTTTCCTGAGTCACTGCTGATATACTCACTCAGAACTACTGCCAGTAATGCGACATTAATACATCTCCTCTAGAATATTATGTGTTTCAATTACTCACAGCTTTCAAAATCTCTGCTAGCACGTAGAGAATGGAAGATTGCTTATAGAGCTGCTTAGAAGAGAAATAAACTAACAGACTAACATACTCTGTACCCGAGTGAGCAGCACATTGCAGGACAGATCTTAGTCTCAACTTAGTGAATATTTTTTTAAGGATTCAATTTTTAGTCCGCAATCAGAGATATTAATCACTTAGTGACCGAACAAATTTTGACCTAACGACCAGGTCACATTTTACAATTCTGATCAGTGACATTTTATGTGGTTACTCTGGAAGGCTTCAACAGATCCCACTTATTCTCAGATTTTTTTTTTGGGGGGGACATATTGTACTTCATGATAGTAGTAAAATGTCTTCGATATGACTTGCGTTTATGAAAAAATAGAAATATGGCAAATATGTTGAAAATTTGCAGTTTTCACATTTTTTCATGCCCTTAAATCAGAGAGTTGTGTAACAAAATCATTAATAAATAACATTTCACACAGGTCTTCTTTACATCAGCCCAATTTTGGCAACTATTTTTTTTTGTTAGGAAGTTATAAGGGTTAGAAGTTGACCAGGGATTTCTCATTTTTCCAACAAAATTTACAAAACACATTTCTTTTAGGAACCACCTCACATTTGAAAAGACTTTGAGGGGGTCTATACGACAAAGTACCCAAAAGTAAAAACTGCACCCCTCAAGGTACTCAAAACCACATTCAAGAAGTTCATTAACCCTTCAGTAGCTTCTTAGAAACTGAAGCAATGTAGAAGAAAAAAAAATGAACAGTTACATTATCTCACAAAAAAATTAACTTTAGGCTCAAACTTTTTTTTCACAAGAGTAACAGGAGAAAATTAACACCAAAATTTGTTGTGCCATTTCTCCTGAGCACACCGATACCCCATATATGGGGGAAATCTACTGTTTGGATGCATGGGAGGGCTCAGAAGGGAAGATGCACCATATGACGGATGCCATGTCACGTTTGGAGAGCCCCCGATATGCCTAAACAGTGGAAAACGCTCACAAGTGACACGATTTTGGAAACCACACCCCTCAAGGATTTTATGCAGGGGTATAGTGAGCATTTTGAAGCCACAAGTACGACACAGAATTTGATAACATTAGGTCGTCATATTGAATAGGTAATCATTAATTGTGTTAGTTACTCCAGTTTGCATTGGTTGCTCGGGTATGCAGCAAATATCACCGGTGCTCGAGTGACATGCTCAGGACCCCACCCTACATGCTTCGCTGTTACTGTCTCGTATAAAATTTTTAAAAAAAGGTCAATTATATTGTTTTGATTAGCTGCTTCTGCTGAGAATATGTAACAATAAGCTGTATAGTAGCAAGTAATAACAGTAGAAGCAAGTCACCAGACTTAATTGTGCTCAATATTAAGTGGTAAAAATGAATTTAAAAACAATAGTAGGCAAAATTAAGTACGGCAGGTAGGTTCAGCCCTCCAGAACAGTCTCTCATGTGGCCCCTAGGGAAAATAAATTGCCTACCCGTCATAGAAACATCTCACTAAAAGATCTTAAATTTAAAAAAATAAAAAAGAACAAACAAAAAAGCAAAACAAAAACACATGCTCTGCGTCTAAAGCGCTGCTACTTCCGGACCGTGGGCACCCAGCCTTATAAATGGCTTGTTTTTATTTGCGTGCTCAGTGGTAGATTTTTTTTTTCTTCTCTGCGACACTTCCCATACAGGTTAAACAGTTTTTTTTATATTGATAGACTGGATTTTTACCAATATAGCAATACCAAATATCTATTTTATTTTTCATTTTTAACATTTCTTTATTTTTAACTGGGAAAAAGTAGGTGGGTCATTCAAATTTTTATGTTTTTTCTTTTTGAATTATTTTTTGTAATAGTATAGTCTTAATAAAGGTCTTCTATAAAACACAGCCGGTGGAGTACCAACATGGCATCAAAAGGGGCCTGCAGCAGGCCTCCAGCTCCCATAGCAACCAATGGCTCCCAACAATAGCTGCATGGGGGTGATGGGCACCTGGAACACATGCCAGGCAAGATGGCATAAATGCCACAGACCGTGAGAGCAGAATATTACAATCACTGGCAGAGTACTGGATTCGTAATAAAGCTAGCATATGTCTAGTGTGGCGTAGGCTCAGCTCTTGGACCACTCCATACATCTGCACTCCCTCCAAGACATAATGATTTTGGAGGGTCAAAGGGGTAATGAATGTAGTTAAATATATTAATTTTTCAAAAGTTACCATTTGCCTACAATGAACCCCTCAATATACCCTAAACTAACCAGGAGTTTATGCCTTTTTCTACTGGACATGTCCTCCAGTGGTTCTTGTTAGGTACTGTAGGTCGGGCATGCACATTTGCACCACTGCGTCTACAGCGTGTTGTCTGTATGTGCAGTTTGCCCATCCTGACTGAAACGTGCTCTCAGGTGCAGTAGCACTGTTCATGTCTTTCTGCCCAAGCTACTCATTTTGTATCAGTGCAGCCAAGCGAGCACAAAAGACTATAAAGCAAAGGTGAACATGCAAAGAGTTCCGAGAAATCTAGCCTTACACAAGGTGATGCAAGTCTGAACTCTTTACTCAATACTGTGAACAATGGAGAAAGCACGACACAGATTGCACACAGTAAGTTCATCTGTGCATAGTACAGCATGTATTGGAAAGTTATGAAGGCACTGGTGTTTTCAAAAGAACATTACATTTTGTAAAATACCCCTTTCACTCAAGCATGAAAGGCAAAAGGGAATTTAAAGTGTTATCAGTTTGAAAATCACCCCCTAAAATACTATTTTTATTAAAATGTACTGTAAGAATTGTCCAAAAAAGAAAAAAAAAATGGTTTTGCCATCTGTGGAGGGTTGATACGGTAATTATTCTCCAATTATGTCCCTTTATTTATATGATCATTTAGGCAAATTATAGGAAAATCAAATCAGTCAAAGTAAACAGTGAAGTTACCACGGAGATAATATTCTGCTAACGACACAAGAACTGACATCCTGCACTTGACATTTATTATATTGATGTATAAGGGAGTGGCATTTAATGCGCTTGTACAGATCGGGAAGTAAGGCAGCATAACATCTTCGGTATTATTTTGCTTAAACTTGATTATGTAAGGAGGAAAATATTATTTATCAATACAGTGTCATCATATACAACCAGCAATGAAGACTGTCATGCATCACTATCATGAAACAGTAGCACTTTCAAAATGGGCATATATAAGAACAGAAGTGTTGGTAATTCTATGAACGGCTTTCTAAAAGAGAATTACAAAAACTGCAAGAAAAACTAACAGTGCACGTGATACTAGTTTAAAAGAGAACTTGTAGGATTTTACAAAGAACAGTACACAGCCATATTGGTGCTGGGATACTGATTATACTGCGGTTTATGTTTGGTGCTCTCTGTGTAATCTTTGTGTGAAGTTTTCATTTAAAGAGGTTGTCCACTAGATTTACATTGTTGGTCTATCCTTAAAGGGAACCTGTCACCTGAATTTGGCGGGACCTGTTTTGGGTCATATGGGCGGGGTTTTGGGGTGTTTGATTCACCCTTTCCTTACCCGCTGGCTGCATGCTGGCCGCAATATTGGATTGAAGTTCATTTTCTGTCCTCCGGAGTACATGCCAGCGCAAGGCAATATTGCCTTGCTCAGGCGTGTACTCCGGAGGACAGAGAATGAACTTCAATCCAATATTGCGGCCAGCATGCAGCCAGCGGGTAAGGAAAGGGTGAATCAAACACCCCAAAACCCCGCCCATATGACCCAAAACAGGTCCCGCCAAATTCAGGTGACAGGTTCCCTTTAAGGTACCTTCACACTGAACAACTTAACAACGATAACGATAGCGATCCGTGACGTTGCAGCGTCCTGGCTAGCGATATCGTTGTGTGACACGCAGCAGCGATCAGGATCCTGCTGTGATATCGTTGGTCGGAGCTAGAAGGCCAGCACCTTATTTCGTCGCTGGATCACCCGCTGACATCGCTGGATCGGTGTGTGTGTGTGATACCGATCCAGCGATGTCTTTACTGGAAACCAGGGTAAACATCGGGTTACTAAGCGCAGGGCCGCACTTAGTAACCCGATGTTTACCCTGGTTACCATTGTAAATGTAAAAAAAACCAAACACTACATACTCACCTTCTGATGTCTGTCGCGTCCCCCGGCGTCTGCTTCCCTGCACTGTGTCAGCGCCGGCCGGCCGTAAAGCAGGGCACAGCGGTGACGTCACCGCTCTGCTTTAGGGCCGGTGCTTACACAGTGCAGGGAAGCAGAACACCGGGGCACGCCACAGACACCGGAATGTAAGTATGTAGTGTTTTTTTTTTTTTTACATTTACACTGGTAACCAGGGTAAACATCGGGTTACTAAGCTCGGCTCTGCACTTAGTAACCCGATGTTTACCCTGGTTACCTGGGGACTTCGACATCGTTGGTCGCTGGAGAGATGTCTGTGTGACAGCTCTCCAGCGACCACACAGCGACGCTGCAGCGATCGGCATCGTTGTCTATATCGCTGCAGCGTCGCTTAATGTGACGGTACGGATAGGTCATCAATGCCTGCTCAGCCAGGGTCCGACACCTGGCACCCCTGCCAGTCAGCTGTTATCAGTGTTGTCATCATCTGGAAGTACTTACTTGAGGAGATGGCGGTCTACTCACACTGGCTCCTGCAGGCTACAACTCATCTGACTCCTATTGATTTGAATAGGAGGCGGATGTGCAGTTCCAAGCCCCAGCTACTACAAGTAGATGGCCAGCTCTGCAAGAAAGTACATCCGGCTGGCAGTCGCTGATAACAACTGACCGGCAGGGGTGCCAGATGTCAGACTTCAGCCGATCAGACATTGATTACCTATCCTAAGGATAGGCCATCAATGTAAAAGTAGTGGACAATCTCTTTAATGATATCTTTTTGCATTTGGACAGGTCTGTGTGTGGTCATGGCCTTTTCTTGGTGCTCTGGTCCCTTACTCATCCTCCTGTGTGAATGATGGGTTACTGATCCGTCAATGACATGCCTCCTATTTTAAATATCGCACTGGCACAGTATATCCTGTGGCATCTGAAAAACAAATATTGTCTCCAAAAAAAGGCACCTTCAAGTTATTCCCTTTGTTTTTAATCTTGGCATGCGCAAAAGCAGCAATATACGTCATCTATTCAGCACACTCCCACTCCTCTGCATACAGTGTGCGCATCGAAGAAAAGATATAAAGTATATCACAGCTGCTCCGAACACCTTGCTAGTGAAGGCAGTGGGTGGCGCATGCGCATTTTAAGAACAAAGTGGATAACTTGGAGATGCAACAGCGCATGCATCACCAGCACCATTTTGTTGGAGACAATTTTTTTTTTGGAGACCACAGCAATTATTGTGCCAGCACGATATTTAAAATAGACTGGTCACTGCGAGATCAGCAACCTGTCAATCACACAGGAGGATGAATAAGGGACCAGAGCCACAGGCCCTCCCCGATGCACGAAGATATCATTAAAGGGAATCTATCACCTCATTTTTTGCATATAAGCTGCGGCCACCGCCATTAGGGGCTTATCTACAGCATTCTGTAATGCTGTAGATAAGCCCCAGATGTAACCTGAAAGATAAGAAAAACAAGTTAGATTATACTAACCCAGGGGCGGTCCGGTCCGATGGGCATCACAGGTCTAGGTCCAGCGCCTCCCATCTTCATACGATGACGTCCTCTTTCTTGCTTCTGTCGCGGCTCCTGCGCAGGCGCAATTCTCTGCCCTGCTGAGGGCAGATCGAAGTACTGCAGTGCGCAGGCACCGGGAAAGGTCAGAGAGGCCCGGCGCCTGCGCACTGCAGTACTTTACTCTGCCCTCAACAGGAGAAATCAGTTCGCCTGCGCAGGAGCCGCGAGATGAATCAAGGAGGATGACGACATCGCATGAAGATGGGAGGTGCTGGACCTGGACCTACGACCCCATTGGACCCGGACTGCAGCGGGACCGCCCCTGGGTGAGCATAATCTAACTTGTTTTTCTTATCTTTCAGGTTACATTGGCGGCTTATCTACAGCATTACAAAATGCTGTAGATAAGCCCCTAATGGCGGTGGCCGCAGCTTATATGCGAAAAATGAGGTGACAGATTCCCTTTAAAATGAAAACTTCACACAAAGATTACACAAACCACCAAACAAATTACTTCCCCACTGGAATCATTTTAACCCCTTTACCCCCAAGGGTTGTTTGCACGTTAATGACCAGGCCAATTTTTACAATTCTGACCACTGTCCCTTTATGAGGTTATAACTCTGGAACGCTTCAACGGATCCCGGTGATTCTGACATTGTTTTCTCGTGACATATTGTACGTCATTATAGTGGTAACATTTCTTTGATATTACCTGGTTTATTTGTGAAAAAAACGTAAATTTGGCAAAAATTTTGAAATTTTAGCAATTTTCTAACTTTGAATTTTTATACAATTAAATCACAGAGATGTGTCACACAAAATACTTAATAAGTAACATTTCCCACATATCTACTTTCATCAGCACAATTTTGGAACCAAAATTTTTTTTTGTTAGGGAGTTAAGGGTTAAAAGTTGACCAGCAATTTCTCATTTTTACAACACCATTTTTTTTTTTTTTAGGGACCACATCTCATTTGAAGTCATTTTGAGGGGTCTATATGATGGAAAATACCCAAGTGTGACACCATTCTAAAAACTGCACCCCTCAAGGTGCTCAAAACCACATTCAAGAAGTTTATTAACCCTTCAGGTGTTTCACAGGAATTTTTGGAATGTTTAAATAAAAATGAACATTTAACTTTTTTTTTTTTTTCTTACACAAAAAATTTACTTCAGCTCCAATTTGTTCTATTTTACAAAGGGTAACAGGAGAAAATGGACCCCAAAAGTTGTTGTACAATTTGTCCTGAGTACGCCAATACCCGATATGTGGGGGTAAGCCACTGTTTGGGCGCATGGCAGAGCTCGGAAGCGAAGGACCGCCATTTGACTTTTCAATGCAAAATTGACTGAAATTCAGATGGGACACCATGTTGCGTTTGGAGAGCCCCTGATGTGCCTAAACATTGAAACCCCCCACAAGTGACACCATTTTGTAAAGTTGGCCCCCTAAGGAACTTATCTAGATGTGTGGTGAGCACTTTGACCCACCAAGTGCTTCACAGAAGTTTATAATGCAGAGCCGTAAAAATAAAAAATCATATTTTTTCACAAAAATGATTTTTTCGCCCCCAATTTTTTATTTTCCCAAGGGTAAGAGAAGAAATTGGACCCCAAAAGTTGTTGTCCAATTTGTCCTGAGAACTCTGATACCCAATATGTGGGGGGGGTGGGAACCACCGTTTGGGTGCATGGCAGAGCTCGGAAGGGAAGGAGAGCCATTTGGAATGCAGACTTACATGGATTGGTCTGCAGGCGTCACGTTGCATTTGCACAGCCCCTGATGTAACTAAACAGTAGAAACCCCCCATAAGTGACACCATATTGGAAACTAGACCACCCAAGGAACTTATCTAGATGTGTTGTGAGAACTTTGAATCCCCAAGTGTTTCACTACAGTTTATAATGCAGAGCTGTGAAAATAAAATAAATATATATATATATATATATATATATATATATATATATATATATATATATATATATATATATATATATATATATATATTATATATACATATATATATATATATATATATTATATATACATACACAGTGGGGCAAAAAAGTATTTAGTCAGTCAGCAATAGTGCAAGTTCCACCACTTAAAAAGATGAGAGGCGTCTGTAATTTACATCATAGGTAGACCTCAACTATGGGAGACAAACAGAAAAAAAAATCCAAAAAATCACATTGTCTGTTTTTTTATCATTTTATTTGCATATTATGGTGGAAAATAAGTATTTGGTCAGAAACAAACAATCAAGATTTCTGGCTCTCACAGACCTGTAACTTCTTTAAGAATCTCCTCTTTCCTCCACTCATTACCTGTAGTAATGGCACCTGTTTAAACTTGTTATCAGTATTAGGCTATGTTCACACGGTGCGGTTTTTGCTGCGGATCCGCAGCAGTTTTCCATGTAGGTTACAGTACAATGTAACCCAATGGAAAACAGGACCCGCTGTGCCGACGATCCTTTTTTCCACAGGCAAATCCGCAGCGGTTTTGCCTGCAGAAAAAAGAAGTACCATGTCAATTCTTTCTGCGGATTCCGCTGCGGGTTTCCAGCAGCCCCAATAGGAAACTGCATTTGGAAACCCGCAGTGGAATCCGCAGAAGAAAAAGGATCAAAAACCGCAGCTAAAATCAGCGCTGAATTTAGCTGCGGTTTTTCAAAACAGGACCTGAAAAAAAAAGGATGAAAAAAAGGAACGTGTGAACGTAGCCTAAAAAGACACCTGTGCACACCCTCAAACAGTCTGACTCCAAACTCCACTATGGTGAAGACCAAAGAGCTGTCAAAGGACACCAGAAACAAAATTGTAGCCCTGCACCAGGCTGGGAAGAGTGAATCTGCAATAGCCAACCAGCTTGGAGTGAAGAAATCAACAGTGGGAGCAATAATTAGAAAATGGAAGACATTCAAGACCACTGATAATCTCCCTCGATCTGGGGCTCCACGCAAAATCCCACCCCGTGGGGTCAGAATTATCACAAGAACGGTGAGCAAAAATCCCAGAACCACGCGGGGGGACCTAGTGAATGAACTGCAGAGAGCTGGGACCAATGTAACAAGGCCTACCATAAGTAACACACTATGCCACCATGGACTCAGATCCTGCAGTGCCAGACGTGTCCCACTGCTTAAGCCAGTACATGTCCGGGCCCGTCTGAAGTTTGCTAGAGAGCATTTGGATGATCCAGAGGAGTTTTGGGAGAATGTCCTATGGTCTGATGAAACCAAACTGGAACTGTTTGGTAGAAACACAACTTGTCGTGTTTGGAGGAAAAAGAATACTGAGTTGCATCCATCAAACACCATACCTACTGTAAAGCATGGTGGTGGAAACATCATGCTTTGGGGCTGTTTCTCTGCAAAGGGGCCAGGACGACTGATCCGGGTACATGAAAGAATGAATGGGGCCATGTATCGTGAGATTTTGAGTGCAAACCTCCTTCCATCAGCAAGGGCATTGAAGATGAAACGTGGCTGAGTCTTTCAACATGACAATGATCCAAAGCACACCGCCAGGGCAACGAAGCATTTCAAGGTCCTGGAGTGGCCTAGCCAGTCTCCAGATCTCAACCCTATAGAAAACCTTTGGAGGGAGTTGAAAGTCCGTGTTGCCAAGCGAAAAGCCAAAAACATCACTGCTCTCTCTCTCTCTATATATATTTATTTTTTTTTTATTTACTTTTTTTTTTTTAACACAAAAATTATTTTTTAGCACCCAGTTTTGTATTTTCCCAAGAGTAACAGGAGAAATTGGACCCCAAAAGTTGTTGTCTAATGTGTCCTGAGTACGCTAATATCCCATATGTTGGGGTAAACCCCTGTTTGTGCGCACGGGAGAGCTCGGAAGGGAAGGAGCACTGTTTTACTTTTTCAACGCAGAATTGGCTGGAATTGAGATCGGACGCAATGTCGCATTTGGAGAGCTCCTGATGTGCCTAAACAGTGGAAACCCCCCAATTATAATTGAAACCCTAATCCAAACACGCCCCTAACCCTAATCTCAACTGTAACCCTAACCACACCCCTAACCCTAATCCCAACCCTATTCCCAACTGTAAATGTAATCCAAACCCTAAAGGTACCTTCACACGAAACAACTTTGTAACGATATCGCTAGCGATCCGTGACGTTGCAGCGTCCTCGCTAGCGATATCGTTTAGTTTGACACGCAGCAGCGATCAGGATCCTGCTGTGATGTCGCTGGTCGCTGAATAAAGTCCAGAACTTTATTTGGTCGTCCGATCGCCGTGTATCGTTGTGTTTGAAAGCAAAAGCAACGATACCAGCGATGTTTTACACTGGTAACCAGGGTAAACATCGGGTTACCAAGCGCAGGGCCGTGCTTAGTAACCCGATGTTTACCCTGGTTACCAGCGTAAAAGTAAAAAAAACAAACAGTACATACTCACCTGCGCGTCCCCCAGCGTCTGCTTCCTGATACTTACTGAGCGCCGGCCCTAAAGTGAAAGTGAAAGCACAGCGGTGACGTCACCGCTCTGCTGTTAGGGCCGGATCTCAGTCAGTGTCAGGAAGCAGACGCTGGGGGACGCGCAGGTGAGTATGTACTGTTTGTTTTTTTTACTTTTACGCTGGTAACCAGGGTAAACATCGGGTTACTAAGCGCGGCCGTGCGCTTAGCAACCCGATGTTTACCCTGGTTACCCAGGGACCTCGGCATCGTTGGTCGCTGGAGAGCGGTCTGTGTGACAGCTCCCCAGCGATCAAACAGCGACGCTGCAGCGATCGGCATCGTTGTCGCTATCGCTGCAGCGTCGCTTCGTGTGAAGGTACCTTTACCCTAACTTTAGCCCCAACCCTAACCCTAACTGTAGCCCTAACCCTAGCCCCAACCCTAACCCTAGCCCTAATGAGAAAATGGAAATAAATACATTTTTTTAATGTTTTAATTTTTCGTAACTAAGGGGGTGATGAAGGGGGGTTTGATTTACTATTTATGGCGGGTTTTCTAGCGGATTTTTATGATTGGCAGCCGTCACACACTAAAAAACGCTTTTTATTGCAAAAAATGTTTTTTGCGTTACCACATTTTGAGTGCTATAATTTTTCCATATTTTGGTCCACAGAGTCATGCGAGGTCTTGTTTTTTGCGGGACGAGTTGACGTTTTTATTGGTAACATTTTCGGGCACGTGACAGTTTTTGATCGCTTTTTATTCCGATTTTTGTGAGGCAGAATGACCAAAAACCAGCTATTCATGAATTTCTTTTTTTTTGGGGGGGGGGCGCTTATACCGTTTCGCGTTTGGTAAAATGGATAAAGCAGTTTTA
Organism: Ranitomeya variabilis; assembly: GCF_051348905.1. NCBI lineage: Eukaryota > Metazoa > Chordata > Amphibia > Anura > Dendrobatidae > Ranitomeya > Ranitomeya variabilis. Next base: position 441,042,958 of record NC_135235.1, on the reverse strand, counting down.
TTCTTCGGGTCAGTACGATTACAGCGATACCTCATTTATATAATTTTTTTATGTTTTGGCGCTTTTATATGATAAAAACTATTTTATAGAAAAAATAATTATTTTTGCATCGCTTTATTCTGGGGACTATAACTTTTTTATTTTTTTGCTGATTATGCTATATGGCACCTCGTTTTTTGCGGGACAAGATGATGTTTTCAGTGGTGCCATGGTTATTTATTTCCGTCTTTTTGATCGCATGTTATTCCACTTTTTGTTTGGCAGTATGATAATAAGGCGTTGTTTTTTGCCTCTTTTTTTTTTTTACGGTGTTCACTGAAGGGGTTAACTAGTGGGACAGTTTATAGGTCGGGTCGTTACGGATGCGGCGATACTAAATGTGTACTTTTATTGATTTTTTATTTTTATTTAGCTAAAGGAATGTATTTATTGGAACAATATTTTTTTTTTATTATTATTTATTTAGGAATTTCATTTTATTATTTATTTTTTTTACACATGTAATTTTTTTTTTTACATTTTTACTTTGCCCCGGGGGGGGGGACATCACAGTAAAGTGACAGATCGCCGATCTGACACTTTGCTGTGCACTGTGTCAGATCGGCGATCATACAGCACAGCAGGGAGGCTTCCCGGCGCCTACACTGAGCAAGCGCTATGAAGCCACCTCCCTGCAGGACCTGGATGCAGCCCCGCGGCCATTTTGGATCCGGGGACTGCAGGGAGGAGACGCTCGGTACAAGGTGAGCACATCGCCTTGTACCGATCGTCTCAGGGAAGCACGCAGGGAGCCTCTTCCCTGCGCGATGCTTCCCTATACCGCCGGCACACTGCGATCTTGTTTGACCGCAGTGTGCCGGGGGTTAATGTGCCGGGGGCGGTCCGTGACCGCTCCTGGCACATAGTGCCGGATGTCAGCTGCGATAGTCACCCTGTGAACGCGGCCGATCGCGCTGGACGTACTATTCCGTCCTTGGGAAGTGGGGCCCACTCCACATGGACGGAATAGTACGTCCGATGACAGAAAGGGGTTAATCAGTATCCCAGCCGCAAAATGACTGTGTGTACGTTAAAAAAATCCTGCTGACAAGTTCTCCTTAATGCAATGTCTCCCGATTTCACAATACAAGCTGCATACATTAAAAATATCTTAGGGTACCATCACACAGTACCATTTTGATCGCTACGACGGTACAATTCGTGACGTTCTAGCGATATCGTTACAATATCGCAGTGTCTGACACGCAGCAGCGATCAGGGATCCTGCTGAGAATCGTACGTCATAGCAGATCGTATGGAACTTTCTTTCGTCGCTTGATCACCCGCTGACATCGCTGGATCGTTGTGTGTGACAGCGATCCAGCGATGTGTTCGCTTGTAACCAGGGTAAACATCGGGTAACTAAGCGCAGGGCCGCGCTTAGTAACCCGATGTTTACCGTGGTTACCAGCGTAAACGTAAAAAAAACAAACAGTACATACTTACATTCCGGTGTCTGTCCCCGGCGTCTCAGCTTCTCTCCACTGTGTGAGCGTCTGCCAGCCGGAAAGCGAGCACAGCGGTGACGTCTGACGTCACCGCTGTGCTTTCCGGCTATGGCGCTGTGGAGAGAAGCAGAACGCCGGGGACAGACACCGGAATGTAAGTATGTACTGTTTGTTTTTTTTTACGTTTACGCTGGTAACCACGGTAAACATCGGGTTACTAAGCGCGGCCCTGCGCTTAGTTACCCGATGTTTACCCTGGTTACTGGGGACTTCGGCATCGCTCCAGCGCCGTGATTGCAACGTGTGACTGCAGTCTACGACGCTGGAGCGATAATCATACGATCGCTGCGACGTCACGGATCGTGCCGTCGTAGCGATTAAAATGGTACTGTGTGACGGTACCCTTAGACCTAATGAGAATTAAGTATTTATTTTGAAAGTATGTCAAGATGGCAGTATTAGCCTACTATTCCAATTTTCTGAGTCCAGATACCCAATTGAAATTAGTCTATTTGTATGCAATCTCTGACCACCCAACAAAACAGATGCAGCTTGTACTGAGCACTGAGATCCCAGCAGCAGGGAGGAGGGACACCGAGAAGCTATCAATCAAGCTAGGTGGGTAAAGATGGTGTTAAACTTTCATGAAAGATAGCCATTCTGACATGGAATTTTAAAGTAAACAAACTAGTCTTGTCAGTTCTAAGACCCATTTCAAAATATATGCAGTTTGTAGGTTGAAATCTGCTGACAGCGCCACTGTAAGAATGACAACAGGACAATGGCCAGGATGCTTGTGCAATTATTATTGATGCAAATCAGTTGTAAATATAGCCGTAAGGGTAATTCGACGCAGCGCTGAGTAATTGTTGCAGTTTTCTAGAATGCAGAGGTAGTAGATACAAACACATACAAATTATTATTCCATATGGGCATAACTAAAATGCTAATTTTGATCTTTTCTTCGTCAAATGTTTGGTTTCAATATGACACTACGCAAATACCCTAATGTAAAGGGAATTTTTTCTGGTATCAGTTTAATATATATAGTTTTTTTTGTTGTTTTTTTTTTAAACATGCATAAAGCCTTTTCTTAACGCGTTTTAAGATCCGTATTGTTATGGTATTTAGCCTAAAGAATAATCATTAGGTAAATATAAAAACACATGATTGGAAAAAATTACTTTATTAACAACCATGACAACTTTGCAGAAAGTATGTGCCAGGCTCTTTCATGTGGTTAAATAAAATGCTCAACTATTTGTAATGACCAGAAGACATGAATCCTCTTCAAATAAACAGAGAATTCATGCATATGATCATGGGACACATACAACTCAGTCCTGAACATTAAAGGGAATCTGTCAGTAGGATCAACACTCCTAAGCTTTCTATGTGGGCATGCAGGTCATAGAAAGTTGAATAAAGTGATAACAGCAATCCAATGTCATTCCAGAAAAATCCATTTATTTCTTATATGGAAATGAGCTGTAAATATATGGAAATCATAGATCTCCCATAGAATCTGCCTACAGAGTTTGTTTTAAATGAAAGAGCGTTAGCGTGTGAGAGATGTAATGACTGACATTTTGCTCTCAACTACACACAGTTCTGCAGTGAGATCAGTAATAACTGTACAGCAGAAGTGAACTTTGTCTCATTACAAACACATTTGCAGGTGCCCTCACAGTGGTGTCAGCTCAGCTGTGCCTGATTATAACCAACACAGCACAGCAGTATAGTACTTTGTTAGGGCTGTCCCACACGTCCAGATAATTCCGGTACCGGAATAAATCGGTACCGAAGTTATCCGTGTCCGTGTGCCTGGGAACTCACGTAGGCCATACGTGCGGCACACTTGTGCCGCCCGTATGGCGAGTGGGTACCACACGGAGCGTGTGGTACCCACGCGTGTGGTACCCTGCATCGCGCTGAAGCCGCGATTCATATGTTCCCTGCAGCAGCGTTTGCTGCAGAGAAAATATGAATAATAGTGTTTAAAATAAAGATGTATGTGTCCGCCGCCCTCCCACCCCCTGTGCGCCCCCCCGCTGTTCAGAAAATACTTACCCGCCTCCCTCGCTGCTTCCTGGTCTGGCCGCGGCTTCTAGTGTATGCGGTCACATGGGGCCGATCATTTACAGTCATGAATATGTGGCTCCACCTCCCATAGGGGCGGAGCCGACTATTCATGATTGTAAATGAGCGGCCCCATGTGACCGCATACAGTAGGAGGCGCGGGGCAGAGAGGAAGGAGTGACAGCCAACGTGGGAGCGGGTGAGTATTTTCAGAACAGCGGGGGGGCGCACAGGGGGTGGGGGGGGTTTGCGGACACATAGATCTTTATTTTAAAACACTATTATTCATATTTTCTCTGCAGCAAACGCTGCTGCAGGGAACATATGAATCGCGGCTTCAGCACCATGTGGGGGGGACAGCGCTTACTGTAGCGCTGTCTCCTGCACGCACACGGACCCCAGACGGAGAACGTCCGTGTGAGGTCCGTGTTTTACACGGACCCATTGACTATTGGGTCCGTGTAATACGTGCGCTCCCACGAACACTGACATGTCTCTGTGTTTGGCACACGGAGACACGGTCCGCAAAAAATCAATGACATCTGAACAGATGCATTGATTTTTATGGGTCTACGTGTGTCAGTGTCTCCGGTACGTGAGGAAACTGTCACCTCACGTACCGGAGCCACTGACGTGTGAAACCGGCCTTAGTAGATCTGATCTCACTGCAGAGCTGTGTGTGATAATGAGAGCAAAGAGTCAGTCATTACATGTCTCACAATGGCAACTCCCCCTTTTGCTTAAAATAATCTGTGAAGACAGTTTCTCATGCAGATCTGAGTCAGGTCCATATATTTTAACAGTTTATGTGCATATAGGAAAAATGTATATTTCTCAAGAATAAGACATCGGATTGCAGATATCAGGTATCATTTTTATTCAGCTGCCTATGACCGGCATGCCTATGTAAATGGCATAGGATTGGGTTGATTTTACTGACAGATTCCTTTATGAGGATCTGTCAAACTAACAGTAATTATAGTATGGGATGTGAAACTTTCATAATCTGCTGACTTAAAGAAACATGACAGAAAAAAAACCTCAAGACAAGCATTTCAAATTTTAAAGTTTGCAAACATGCATTGTACTGATCTCATCATTGTGCAATCAAAATGTGCAAAACTAGCAACAAATAAGATGACCTAATGGTGAATGAGGTCACATCAGCACACACCATGGCGGCACTTTGCTACGATATGCCACTAATGAGAGTCGAGAAGTGCAATTTAGCTGTTTAACCCCTTCACCCCCAAGGGTGGTTTGCACGTTAATGACCGGGCCAATTTTTACAATTCTGACCACTGTCCCTTTATGAGGCTATAACTCTGGAACGCTTTGACGGATCTTGGCGATTCTGACATTGTTTTCTCGTGACATATTATACTTCATGTTAGTGGTAAAATTTATTCGATATAACTTGCGTTTATTTGTGAAAAAAATGGAAATTTGGCGAAAATTTTGAAAATTTTGCAATTTTCCAACTTTGAATTTTTATGCCCTTAAATCACAGACATATGTCACGCAAAATACTTAATAAGTAACATTTCCCACATGTCTACTTTACATCAGTGCAATTTTGGAACCAAAATTTTTTTTTGTGACGGAGTTATAAGGGTTAAAAGTTGACCAGCAATTTCTCATTTTTACAACACCATTTTTTTTTAGGGACCACATCTCATTTGAAGTCATTTTGAGGGGTCTATATGATAGAAAATACCCAAGTGTGACACCATTCTAAAAACTGCACCCCTCAAGGTGCTCAAAACCATATTCAAGAAGTTTATTAACCCTTCAGGTGTTTCACAGGAATTTTTGGAATGTTTAAATAAAAATGAACATTTAACTTTTTTTCACACAAAATTTATTTCAGCTCCAATTTGTTTTATTTTACCAAGGGTAACAGGAGAAAATGGACCCCCAAAGTTGTTGTACAATTTGTCCTGAGTACGCTGATACCCCATATGTGGGGGTAAACCACTGTTTGGGCGTATGGCAGAGCTCGGAAGGAAAGGAGCGCCATTTGACTTTTCAATGCAAAATTGACTGGAATTGAGATGGGACGCCATGTTGCGTTTGGAGAGCCCCTGATGTGCCTAAACACTGAAACCCCCTACAAGTGACACCATTTTGGAAAGTAGACCCCCTAAGGAACTTATCTTGATGTGTGGTGAGCACTTTGACCCACCAAGTGCTTCACAGAAGTTTATAATGCAGAGCCGTAAAAATAAAAAATCATATTTTTTCACAAAAATGATCTTTTTGCCCCCAATTTTTTATTTTCCCAAGGGTAAGAGAAGAAATTGGACCACAAAAAATGTTGTGCAATTTGTCCTGAGTACGATGATACCCCATATGTGGGTGTAAACCATTGTTTGGGCGCATGGCAGAGCTTGGAAGGGAAGGAGCGCCATTTGACTTTTCAATGCAAAATTGACTGGAATTGAGATGGGACGCCATGTTGCGTTTGGAGAGCCCCTGATGTGCCTAAACATTGAAACTCCCTACAAGTGACACCATTTTGGAAAGTAGACCCCCTAAGGAACTTATCTAGATGTGTGGTGAGCACTTTGACCCACCAAGTGCTTCACAGAAGTTTATAATGCAGAGCCGTAAAAATAAAAAATCATATTTTTTCACAAAAATGATCTTTTCGCCCCCAATATTTTATTTTCCCAAGGGTAAGAGAAGAAATTGGACCCCAAAAAATGTTGTGCAATTTGTCCTGAGTACGATGATACCCCATATGTGGGTGTAAACCATTGTTTGGGCGCATGGCAGAGCTTGGAAGGGAAGGAGCGCCATTTGACTTTTCAATGCAAAATTGACTGGAATTGAGATGGGACGCCATGTTGCGTTTGGAGAGCCCCTGATGTGCCTAAACATTGAAACTCCCTACAAGTGACACCATTTTGGAAAGTAGACCCCCTAAGGAACTTATCTAGATGTGTGGTGAGCACTTTGACCCACCAAGTGCTTCACAGAAGTTTATAATGCAGAGCCGTAAAAATAAAAAATCATATTTTTTCACAAAAATGATCATTTCGCCCCCAATTTTTTATTTTCCCAAGGGTAAGAGAAGAAATTGGACCCCAAAAAATGTTGGCCAATTTGTCCTGAGTACGCTGATACCCCATATGTGGGTGTAAACCATTGTTTGGGCGCATGGCAGAGCTTGGAAGGGAAGGAGCGCCATTTGACTTTTCAATGCAAAATTGACTGGAATTGAGATGGGACGCCATGTTGCGTTTGGAGAGCCCCTGATGTGCCTAAACATTGAAACTCCCTACAAGTGACACCATTTTGGAAAGTAGACCCCCTAAGGATCTTATCTAGATGTGTTTTGAGAGCTTTGAACCCCCAAGTGTTTCACTACAGATTATAACGCAGAGCCGTGAAAATAATTTTTATTTTTTTTCTCAAAAATGATTTTTTAGCACCCAGCTTTGTATTTTTACAAGGGTAACAGAATAAATTGGACCCCAAAATTTGTTTTCCAATTTGTCCTGAGTACGCTGATACCCCATATGTGGGGGGGAACCACTGTTTGGGCGCATGACAGAGCTCGGAAGGGAAGGAGCGCCATTTGGAATGCAGACTTAAATGGATTGGTCAGCAGCCGTCACGTTGCATTTGCAGAGCCCCTGATGTACCCAAACAGTACAAACCCCCCACAAGTGACCCCATATTGGAAACTAGACCTCCCAAGGAACTTATCTAGATGTGTTTTGAGAACTTTGAACCCCCAAGTGTTTCACTAAAGTTTATAGCGCAAAGCCGTGAAAATAAAAATTCTTTTTTTTTTTTCACAAAAATGATTTTTTAGCCCCCAGTTTTGTATTTTTACAAGGGTAACAGGATAAATTAGACCCCAAAAGTTGTTGTCCAATTTGTCCTGAGTACGCTGATACCCCATATGTGGGGGGGAACCACTGTTTGGGTGCATGACAGAGCTCGGAAGGGAAGGAGCGCCATTTGGAATGCAGCCTTAAATGGATTGGTCTGCAGGCGTCACGTTGCATTTGCAGAGCCCCTGATGTACCCAAACAGTACAAACCCCCCACAAGTGACCCCATATTGGAAACTAGACCCCCCAAGGAACTTATCTAGATGTGTTGTGAGAACTTTGAACCCCCAAGTGTTTCACTACAGTTTATAACGCAGAGCCGTGAAAATAAAACATCTTTTTTTTCCCACAAAAATGATTTTTAGCCCCCCAAATTTTTATTTTCCTAAGGATAACAAGAGAACTTGGACCCCAGAAGTTGTTGTTCAATTTGTCCCGAGTACGCTGATAACACACATGTTGGGGTAAACCCCTTTTTGGGCGCACGGGAGAGCTCGGAAGGGAAGGAGCACTGTTTTACTTTTTCAACGCAGAATTGGCTGGAATTGAGATTGGACGCCATGTCGCGCTTGCAGAGCCCCTGATGTGCCTGGACAGTGGAAACTCCCCAATTCTACCTGAAACCCTAACCCAAACACACCCCTAACCCTAATCCCAACGGTAACCCTAACCACACCCCTAGCCCTGACACACCCATAATTCTAATCCCAACCCTAATCCAAACGTAAATGTAATCCAAACCCTAACCCTAACTTTACCTCCAACCCTAGCCCTAACCCTAACCCTAAACGTGACTGAAATACGTGTCACTAAAATACGTGGCACTGAAATACGTGGCACTGAAATACGTGGCACTGAAATACGTGGCACTGAAATACGTGGCACTGAAATACGTGGCACTGAAATACGTGGCACTGAAATACGTGGCACTGAAATACGTGGCACTGAAATACGTGGCACTGAAATACGTGATACGTGGCACTTAAATACGTGGCACTGAAACACGTGGCACTGAAATACGTGATACGTGGCACTGAAATACGTGGCACTGAAATACGTGGCACTGAAATACGTGGCACTGAAATACGTGGCACTGAAATACGTGGCACTGAAATATGTGATACGTGGCACTTAAATACGTGGCACTGAAACACGTGGCACTGAAATACGTGGCACTGAAATACGTGGCACTGAAATACGTGGCACTGAAATACGTGGTACTAAAATATGTGGCACTGAAATACGTGATACGTGGCACTGAAATATGTGGCACTGAAACACGTGGCACTGAAATACGTGATACGTGGCACTGAAATACGTGGCACTGAAATACGTGGCACTGAAATACGTGGCACTGAAATACGTGGCACTGAAATACGTGGCACTGAAATACGTGGCACTGAAATACGTGGCACTGAAATACGTGGCACTATGACTGTCAGAAAATGTTCATTAAACGGTTAGGGATGAGTTTAGGGGTAGGGTTAGGGTTTGGATCCCTTTATCACCTTGATGGTGGTGGGTGGCTTTTCAGTGTGTTTTCTGTTTTTTTTTCGATAAAAATGCATGCGTTTTTAACGCAAACAAACGCATGTGCTTAAAAACGCAAGAAAATACTGCAGGTTGTATTTCTGAAAATGAACGCATGCAGAAAAAAAACCGCATGCGTTTGAAAACGCGACCAAACGCGTACAAAAAAACGCATGCGTTTTCAATGTCAAATATAGAGAAAAAACGCATGCGTTTTTTTGTGCAAAAAAACGCTGCAGACAAAAACGCAAGTGTGAAACCAGCGACGCTTTTTATAGCAAAAAAGTTTTTGCGTCTCCACATTTTGAGACCTATAATTTTTCCACATTTTGCTCCACAGAGTCATGTGAGGTCTTGTTTTTTGCGGGACGAGTTGACGTTTTTATTGGTAACATTTTCGGACACGTGACCATTTTTGATCGCTTTTTATTCCGATTTTTGTGAGGCAGAATGACCAAAAACCTGCTATTCATGAATTTCTTTTGGGAGAGGCGTTTATACCGTTCCGCGTTTGGTAAAATTGATAAAGCAGTTTTATTCGTCGGGTCAGTACGATTACAGCGATACCTCATTTATATCATTTTTTTTATGTTTTGGCGCTTTTATACGATAAAAACTAAAATATAGAAAAAATAATTATTTTGGTATCGCTTTATTCTCAGGACTATAACTTTTTTATTTTTTTGCTGATGATGCTGTATGGCGGCTTGTTTTTTGCGGGACAAGATGACGTTTTCAGCGGTACCATGGATATTTATATCAGTCTTTTTGATCGTGTGTTATTCCACTTTTTGTTCGGCGGTATGGTAATAAAGCGTTGTTTTTTGCCTCGTTTTTTTTTTTTTTTCTTACGGTGTTTACTGAAGGGGTTAACTAGTGGGGCAGTTTTATAGGTTGGGTCGTTACGGACGCGGCGATACTAAATGGGAATAATATATTTTCTTTTATTATTATTTATTTAGGATTTTTTTTTTTTTTTTTTTTACACATGTGGAAAATTTTTTTTTTTACTTTTTTACTTTGTCCCAGGGGGGGACATCACAGATCATTGATCTGGCAGTGTGCACAGCACTCTGCCAGATCGACGATCTGCTGTGCAGGGCTGCAGGCTTTCCAAGTGTCTGCTCTGAGCAGACACTCGGTAAGCCACCTCCCTCCCTGCAGGACCCGGATGCCGCGGCCATCTTGGATCCGGGACCTGCGGCGAGGAGGGAGGTAGGAGACCCTCAGAGCAACGCGATCACATCGCGTTGCTCCGGGGGTCTCAGGGAAGCCCGCAGGGAGCCCCCTCCCTGCGCGATGCTTCCCTATACCGCCGGTACACTGCGATCATGTTTGATCGCGGTGTGCCGGGGGTTAATGTGCCGGGGGCGGTCCGTGACCGCTCCTGGCACATAGTGCCGGATGTCAGCTGCGATATGCAGCTGACACCCGGCCGCGATCGGCCACGCTCCCCCCGTGAGCGCCGCTGATCGATGATGACGTACTATCCCGTCGGCGGTCATACGGGCCCACCCCACCTCGACGGGATAGTACGTCTGATGTCAGGAAGGGGTTAAAGCATCAGCTTTATAGACCTGTAACAATATACATAAACCTGCAGGGAACATAGCCTGAAACTCCCAAGTGTTTAGTATGAGTTTCCTACCACCATCCTCTAGAACAGTGATTTTCAACCTTTTTTGAGCCGCGGCACACTTTTTATACTTAAAAAATCCCGGGGCACACCACCAACCAAAATGGCACAAAATGACACTAAAACAGTACATATTCTATATATAGTTAATATAGATTCTAAATGCATTTATACTCACTCAGTGTGAAACCTGGGCCTGTTTCGATAAACACAAAAGGGATATCCTGGCAGGAATGGTGGAAAGACACACACGAAGCTCTTCCTCAACAGTTCTCAGTCTCTCCCTGTTTTTAGGTTTTTTTTTGTGCACATGCCCTAACCCTAACCCTACCCCTAACCCTAGTGGAAAAAGAAAAAAAAATATTTTCTTTTTTTTATTATTATTGTCCCTACCTATGGGGGTGATAAGGGGGGGGGGGGTCATTTACTATTTTTTTTATTTTGATCACTGTGATAGGTTATATCTCAGTGATCAAAATATACCTGGAACGAATCTGCCAGCCGGCAGATTCAGCGGGCGCACTGCGCATGCGCCCGCCATTTTGAAGATGGCGGCGCCCATGGAGAAGACGGACGGACACCGGGAGGCCCGGTAAGTATGAGGGGGGGGGGATCTGAGCATGGGGGGTGGATCGGAGGACAGGGGGGTGGCATCGGAGCACGGGGGGAGCGGGCAGGAGGACGGGGGAGCGGACAGGACGACGGAGGGGAGCGGAGCACCGGACGGAGGACCGGAGAGGAGATCGGTGGTGGTGGTGGGGGGGGGGGGGTACATAAGTGTTTCCAGCCATGGCCGATGATATTGCAGCATCGGCCATGGCTGGATTGTAATATTTCACCAGTTTTTTAGGTGAAATATTACAAATCGCTCTGATTGGCAGTTTCACTTTCAACAGCCAATCAGGGCGATCGTAGCCATGAGGGGGTGAAGCCACCCCCCCTTGGGTGAAGTACCACTCCCCGTCCCTGCAGATCGGGTGAAATTGGAGTTAACCCTTTCACCCGATCTGCAGGGACGCGATCATTCCATGACGCCACATAGGCGTCATGGGTCGGATTGGCACCGACTTTCATGACGCCTACGTGGCGTCAAAGGTCGGGAAGGGGTTAATGAGCTGTTGCTGACTTAATGATTATACACAGCATTATTGGCGGGCATTACCTTGGCGGCGGGCAAATGCGAGAGTCTCTTCGCTCTCAGGATGACGCGCCGGCCTCGGTGACGTCATTAAGTCGCGCGAGCGTTCAAAGCTCGCGCATGTGTTATTCCGTGACTGCGCATCGCTGCGCATTGCCGGGGAACAAAACAAAGGGGGCACCATAGTTTGGGTAACTTTCCCCGCGGCACACCCGACCATGTGTCGCGGCACACTAGTGTGCCGCGGAACACTGGTTGAAAATCACTGCTCTAGAACACACACTGGTTTCTTGGCTGTTATAAAGTTTGCCATATTTGACATTTTTGACCATAAGGATTGTTTGTCTTTTGCTCAGTGTCACTGCACATGTGTGAATGTATAGCAAGTATCTGCGACTGACTGCCAATATTGATCAAAATTCATCAATAATTGTTCATTCAACAGTTGTTAAACCATCATACATACATGTCTAATCACGGTTTCTCTAGGTTGCACATATTAAACCTCCACAGCAAAAAAAAAAAAAAAAAAGAAAAAAGTGTATTCTTACATTTACATCCACAACCTATTTGGCAGTAACCTTATATGTTTGCACTCTAATCATACCCTGCTTTCTATTCCACCTTCTAATTTTGTTTGCTTGCATGCCCATTTACTGTTGCACTTAGCAATTTTTTTCATACTTTACCCATTTACCAGTTGATGGAACACATTATTGTGATACCTTTTAAAAAAAATCTCGCTACCATTTTGGGGTAAATAGTGTAGTTTCAGAATATGTCCATCTCTTAAATATAATTATATAATAAATAATAAAGGGAACACTAAAATACCACATCCTAGATATCACTGAATTAAATATTTCAATTGCAAATCTTTATTCATTATATAGTGGAATGTGTTGAGAACAATAAAACGGAGGTCTGGATGTGGAATGATACTCAAAATCAAAGTGGAAAATCAAATTACAGGCTGATCCAACTTCAGCAGAAATGCCTCAAGACAAGGAAATGATGCTCAGTAGTATGTGTGGCCTCCACGTGCCTGTATGACCTCCCTACAACGCCTGGGCATGCTCCTGATGAGGCGGCGGATGGTGTCCTGAGGGATCTCCTCCCAGATCTGGACTAAAGCATCTGCCCACTCCTGGACAGTCTGTGGTGCAACGTGACATTGGTGGATGGTGCGATACATGAGGTCCCAGATGTGTTCAAACAGATTCAGGACTGGCGAACAGGCGGGCCAGCCCATAGCTTCAATGCCTTCATCTTGCAGAAACTGCTGACACTCCAGCCACATGAGGTCGTCTGGAATTGTCCTGCATTAGAAGGAACCCAGGGCCAATCATACCAGCATATGATCTCACAAGGGGTCTGAGGATCTCATCTTAGTACCTAATGGCAGTCAGGCTACCTCTGGTGAGCACATGGAGGGCTGTGCGGGCCTCCAAAGAAATGCCACCCCACACCATTACTGACCCACTACCAAACCGGTCATGCTGAAGGATGTTGTAGGCAGATCGCTCTTCACGGCGTCTCCAGACTGTCACTTCTGTCACATGTGCTCAGTGTGAACCTGCTTTCATCTGTGAAGAACACAGGGCGCCAGTGGCGAATTTTCCAATCCTGGTGTTCTGTGGCAAATGCCAAGCATCCTGCACAGTGTTGGGCTGTGAGCACAACCCCCATCTGTGGACGTCGGGCACTCAGACCATCCTCATGGAGTCGGTTTCTAACAGTGTGTGCAGACACATGCACATCTGTGGCATGCTGGAGGTCATTTTCCAGGGCTCTGGCAGTGCTCCACCTGTTCTTCCTTGCACAAAGGCTGAGGTAGCGGTCCTGCTGCTGGGTTGTTGCCCTCCTACGGCCCCCTCCACGTCTCCTGATGTACCGGCCTGTCACAGCAAACCTTCTTGCCACAGCTTGCATTGATGTGCCATCCTGGATGAGCTGCACTACCTGAGCCACTTTTGTGGGTTGTAGAGTCAGTCTCATGCTACCACAAGTGTGAAAGCACAACCAACATTCAAAAGTGACCAAAACATCAGCCAGAAAGCATTGGTACTGAGATGTGGTCTGTGGTCCTCACCTGCAGAACCACTCCTTTATTGAGTGTGTCTTGATAATTGCCAATAAATTCCATCTGTTGTCTATTCCATTTGCACAACGGCATGTGAAATTGATTGTCAAACAGTGTTGCTTCCTAAGTGGACAGTTTGATTTAACAGAAGTTTGATTTACTTGGAGTTATATTCTGTTGTTTAAGTGTTCCCTTTAATTTTTTTGAGATATATATATATCTCTCTATCTATCGCCAGCTCCTCCATATAGTTTGAACAGGTGCAAGCAGAGCAATGATTGCACAATGTACAAAAAAAGAAGCATAGCAGCACTCTACTTTCAAAAACAAAAGTTCTTAGCCCATAAGCGGCCAATTCATGTATGTCCATCAACAATGGCAAGGTGACACTTCTCTGATGGGTTACCAACCTAATACTAATCAAATACGCCACTCCCGGGCTACATACTTACATTTTAAGGTTATGTGCACACGTTGCAGATTTGACTGTAGAATTTTCTGTGCAGATTCTGCATTTCTTGGCAGAGTAGGAAGGTCAGAATCTGCGCCTTTTGGGAAGGAAGAAACCAACACTAATTAAAAGCACCCTTGGGATGATGGGAGGAGTGCAGAGTCAGAAAAGGAGGCTATATGGAGGTGCTGGTCATTTTTTTGTAGTTTACCATTCTAGGTTGCGACTGCCTCCTTTTGAGACTCTGCACTCCTCCCATAAGCTCAAGGGTGCTTTTAATTAGTGTTGGTTCCTACCTGCCAATTTAAAATGTAGGCTGGCAGCCCGGGAGAGGCATATTTGAGAAGTATAAGGTTCGGTACCCATCAGAGAAGTGTCACCTTGCCTTTGTTGATGGGCATACACAAATTGGGCAGTTTATGTGCCAAGAACTCTTCATTTTTGAAAGTATATTTTATTCAGCAATAATGCAGTTCAGATCTCCTGTATTGTTTGCATAAGTCCATCTCATCATGAAAATTATATGTAAACCACTATCTTTGTGTAACTCCTACTCATTAATTGTTTTGTATATTGTTTGCAGCCTTTTACCTACGGTTGACTTACCTGAACTAAAAGCATCTACCATCAGTAATAAAACAGAAGAAAAATCAGGGAATTCCTGCATCTACAAAAAGGTATCTTGTGCATTGTTCCATTGGGTACTTATGGGTTTATGGCTGTCATTTTTCAAACGCAGTGAAAAGGTAAAGGACTGATAATGACAACTCTTTCAGTCAGTGTCTGCTGCAATTAAAGAAGCGTGGTAGCAATTTACAATGCAGCACAAAATAGCTCCACCTAAAATTAAAAATATTGTCAAGGGTGTGGTTTTTCTTCTCTTTCAGATTACGTCATCCTATTTCCAGAATATAATTATAGACGGACTGGCATATTATCCTGACGTTTGCCTGGAATATCTGATAATATTCTGCCTTTTGTTGCTAAAGTAACCTGCAGATAAAGATTTATAAAAAATATAGAGCAGGTGGGGGCTCAGGAAACCTTTACAGGCAGACTCAATATCATGAAATTAGTAAATAGGGAAACCCCCTAATAAATCTGAAAATCAGTCTAATCTCTAACCAAATTGCTATAAGGAAACTATGAATCCTGCTCTGAAGCTTAATGTACAACCTTTGGGAGAATGAGAAAATTAACCCTATAAATAATGCTTGCAACATATATAAAAAGAATCTATGCTAAGAGAAGTACTACTGATATTCACATAAACTGCTACAAAAAGAGGAATATATTTGCCAGCAAAAAAGATGCATGTAAGATAAGTACAAACTTGGAGGTTGTGAACTTCCTGTTACATTCTATTAAGACGTCAGTAAATGTGGTAACATTTGAGCTGTAATGTATGAGTCTACCTCAAAAGCAGAAGTGACAACTATTTTCTGCATGCTTTTCAATTCTTAAAAAAAAAAAAAAAAAAATTAAAAAAAAAAATGTACTTTCCGGTTAATGTGTTTCTTTGGCAGTAATCAAACAGCAATTCAGACTGCAAACACGGATTTCAGAGGCCAGATCTACAGGAGCTGCTGCATTATTTACGTGTCTACAGGATGTCATAAGAAATGTATATTATACAGCCATATATCTTATACATAATGTAAGAAATACACGGGTGCTGGATGTTATAGCGCCATAACATTAGAAAGTAGAATTCTGGTCTAACCACCTGCCTGCTGCCAGGTGACAATATATGTTTGGCTGGTGAAATAGTCTCTGCACTGAAGTTTATAAAGACGGCATAAATGTATTATCTCTGCCTCCAAGTTTTCCGAATGCACAGAGCGCACTAGATACATAATGTAGTAAGTGGCAAAGCTGTTGGCTGTACACATTGCAGCAAAGTAGGCCTAATTAGCCAATTTTTGCAGGACGGATGATCAGAAAATAAGTATGGAGGACTTTTGACTCTCTTGGGGGTTAAGATGGTGCCAGAGAAGTCTGTCATCACTCTTTCCATTAAGAACACAACCAATTGGTTGAGCAGAACAACATGTATTGGGAGTGTTGTGAAGAACAGATGTTGAGCAAAGAAAGGTAAGACTGACAGCTATTGGTGTACATGCACTTTTACTGATGGCCACCATATAAATTATATAATGTTACATATGTAACAAGAACAAGTAAAAATAATAACAAGTGTTAAGCAAAAAGCATGAATATCAAATAGTTAAGGTTAAAGCACACACATTTAGAGGTTGTCCCATCTTGGCCATTTATGGTGTATCCACAGGATACGCTATAAATGCCCCACTGGTGGTAGCTGCATCTTTCCTGAGATTAGAGCCCCATCATGTGTTGTGGTCAGTAAAAAAGTGAATATCCATGATTGGTAGTCCTTACCCATTCTTATTAAAGCTCCGAAAATTGTCAAAACTCCCATACGAAAAAAAATTTGAGGTGGGATTCTCATCTGTCAGATACAGTACGTGCGACATTCAAAATGTTCAAGATGGAAATAACCTTAATGGAGAGGACTCCAGTGGTGAGCTATTTCTGCCAGGAAATTATCTCTGGCTATACTTTATGCTGTACTCAGATTGGACAGCATTAACCTGATTTACCATACCTGAACCTAAACAGATTTTCTAAAATTGTAAATGCTTCTCAATAACATTTTCTCTGCCGGATTTCAAGGTCTATCTAGATGCCTATGGGCCAGATGACAAAGTATTTTGTAAATTAAGCCTAAAGAGCGCCACAAAAGACGGTAATTAGACCTACCGGTAATTGTATTTCCAGGAATCCATCCTGACAGGACCATTGGAGGACGTCCTTCTTACCCTCAGTGGGACAGGAACAACAAGCGGTTAAAAGGACCCTCCCCACTCCACCTACCAGTGTTTTTCCTGCCCCACTGTGGATAGGAACGGCAAGCTTTTCCTCCAACGGTGCTATGAAGATGGTGGGGATCGGGGGCCCCAGCCTTTTCCTTCCCCCGCCGCAAGTTATCTGCTGCTGATACCTGCCATGTGGGGTCCCTCAGCCTCCCCAGTGTAGCGCTGCTCCTGGGGGTGTCAGGTGGTGAACTGGAAACATCATTATCAAAGGCTAGGTTCACATCGCGTTAGTGCCATCCGTTTAACGTATCCGTTACTAAGCGGCACTAACACAATGTAATCACACCACTAGACCTTCACCAAAATGGAGGAAGCGTCCCGCATTCTCACCTACTTACTACCAGGTCACAACATTGTGGCCAGAAGGAATTGGAGTGGCCGGTAGTGCATCAGGCTTGCCATCCAGAAATTCAAGGACAGTCTGTAAAAGTAGGGCACTTTTCTGCCCTGTCTGTAAACATTTTTTTATTTTTTTAAATGGTTCGTGATTTTTTAGAAGCTGAAAAAACTTGTACAGATTATTTTTACAGTAATTATCAGTTTACAGTGAATGCAGCTTGTGTACTTTTATCAGAATTATATTCTGTAGACATGTACGACATAGTGATATATTATGGCTTTCCAATGAGCCCATAAAACATATGGTCTGTCCGTGATTTTTTGATAAGCTGTCCAGAGAAAATAAAAAGTTGGCAACTTCATTCTCTATTCCAAGTCTATGACAATGAAGTCTAGCCAAATCAGTTCTCATGCTTCGCACTGACGAGGGCCAACAGCCCGAAACGCCGTGTCTGCGAATTGAGATACTGATTTGGCTTTTATCCTAAGTCATATTGCACGACTCGTTAAAGGGTTGATTGTGACTTGTAGGATCGCTACTTCCAACAGGTGGCGCTATAGAGTTAAGTCCTCTTTTTCTCAGAAGAGGCAATTTGAATAGGACAATGAAGACATGGAAGAATGAAGACATGGAAATAGACTTGTGCTGCAATCTTCATTAATGCCACAACATCCAGGGGTGAATTAGGCAATACTTCTGACAATCAATGGGAGTCCTGTTGGTGGATCTATCTGTACACATAGAATAGTGAGATTTACAGGTTTTCAGCTTATAAATACTGATGCAGAAGACTGACCAAGTAAAGTATCATTAATAGACGTTATTTTTTTTGTGTACAAGTTCAAGTTGTTTTTTTTTAACAGATAAAACTCTTACCTATTAGGCCACGTTCACACGCTGCGGGTTCCTCTGCGGGTTAATCCCGCAGCGGAATTGAAAATCTGCAGGGCAAAACCGCTGCGGTTATCGCTGCAGATTTATCGCGGTTTGTTCCGCGGTTTCCGCTGCGGGATTACTGCTGTACTATTGATGCTGCATATGCAGCAATATGCAGCATCAATAGTAATGTAAAAAATAATAAAAATTGGCTATACTCACCCTCTGACGTCGCGATCTCCCCGGCGCTGCAAGCGGCTGTGCCGACAAGGACCTTCGTGACGTCACGGTCATGTGACCGCGGCGTCATCACGGTCATGTGACCGCGACGTCACCACAGGTCCTGTTCGGCACAGCAACTGAGACCGGACGCCGCGGGCAGCGCTGAGAGGTGAGTATAGCATGATTTTTTATTTTAATTCTTTTTTTTTTACACCCAAATATGGTTCCCAGGGCCTGGAGGAGAGTCTCCTCTCCTCCACCCCGGGTACCACCCGCACATTAACCGCTTACTTCCCGCAACGTGGGCACAGCCCCATGCGGGAAGTAAGCGGTTCAATGCATTCCTATGGGTGCAGAATCGCAGCGATTCTGCACAAAGAAGTGACATGCTGCGGGTTGTAAACCGCTGCGTTTCTGCGCGGTTTTTCCCGCAGCATGTGCACAGCGGTTTGCGGTTTCCATAGGGTTTACATGTTAATGTAAACGCTATGGAAACTGCTGCGGACCCGCAGCATCAAAATCGCCGCGGTTCCGCGGTAAAAACCGCAAAGTGTGAACATGGCCTTATAGTCTCTAGAACTGTTAAAGGGAACCTGTCACCCCTTTTTTTCAATTTGAGATAAAAAATATGGTTCAATTGTGCATGAGCTCTGCATTACAGCAGTACCTCTCATATCCCCCGATTCCCCACCTTTGCTTATAAAATACCTTTGTAATCTCTCTGTTTTCGTATGTAAAGTACTCTGGTCAGATGGGCGGGGCCTATTCGCTGTTTCTCCTCACCTCCTGCCTTGCTCTACGCTCTTCTTTCCTGTGTTGGCATTGAAGTGGCCTCTCGCGCGTGCGCAGTATGTTTTGCCCAACAGTGGGCAAAGCATACAGATCATTATTGCGCATGCGCCATTTTACATTACGTTCTATGCCTCGGAAGTCTTGCCATGCAAGGTGGCATAGAACGTAATGAAAAATGTGGGCGTATGCGCAATAGTGATTTTATGCTTTGCCCACAGTTGGGCAAAGCATACTGCGCAGGCACTAGAGGCCAATTAAATGCGCACGCGCATAAACTGTACGGGATATGTGCTATTCACAGATCTCGTTACGTCGAGAACGCAGAGGAGCGGGGGGAGAAATGGCGAATAGGCCCCGCCCATCGGACTGGGGTAATTAACATAGGAAAACGGAGAGATTAAAAAGGTATTTTCTCAGCAAAGGTGGGGAATCGGGGGATATGAGAGGTACTGCTGTATTGCAGAGCTCATGCACAATTGAACCATATTTTTATCTCAAATCGAAAAAAAAGGGGTGACAGACTCCCTTTAACATGTCCAATTTATTTTTGAGGACCGAGCTGTCTGTGCAAAATCATGCGTGTCAGATCCCAATCAGCCATGAAAGTATATGGCTAACAAAAATTGGAAAGTAATCAGATGCCATCCGAGTGCTGTCCGTTTTTCACAGACAACTAAATAGAAGCTCTAGAAACTATTTTTTCTTTGGTTTCTTATCTGACTGACTCAGACAGCACTCTTTCTGATAAAACGCTTAGCAAAATCATTCATGAAACTGGGTCCGATTTTCCTTTAATAAGAAAATGACTGACGTGTGAATGAGTCCCTGCCGTGATGTGAAAGTGCTTGGAGCCTCAATCAATGCTAGCACTTGTCATTTACTGAACCTTGTAATGTAAGGTGTAACCAGCCTGTCACTGTAGTTTGCTCTGTCAAAGCTCATTGTTACAACATACAATGAGCAGATCTATGGAAGGGGTTTTCTTTACAGACATTTTAGAATTACATTGAAAAATGTAGTAAAATAAGAAATACTTTTTAATGAAGTGTATGCAACTGTACAGCCGTGAACCATTTTTTCACTTGTATTTTATAGCAAATCATTTGAGAACATAAACGTCAGCCACAAGACTTAAAAAGGAGAGAAAGGGGACCTTCACATGTTTTAAGTAACAACTCAGTATTTTTAGTGGTGTATTTGATGGCAAAAATGCTACCGCCAGTATTCCCAGAGTCAATGGAGTAGAATATTCAATTTTATATATACACTATTTTTACTATAGAAAACAGAAAAACAAAAATAAATAAATAAAAACCACTATGCTCTATGTATTGTATATTTTTTCCCAGGTAGTTCCTGGTGTTTTTTTTTTGTTACATTTTTTACATTACAAATCTCCCAATTCTAAAGTTGAAAACAGGGCGAAGAACAATCACACGTTGGTCGGATGAATGAAAATACATCTCAGGTTATTCACATGAGTGTGTAAAAATTTTTTTATAAAATTGTTTGATTTTCGGGATGAAAAAAAAACAATTTTTCATCTGTATGGTCACCCATATGACATCCATTTTTATTAATCAAGAATTATTAACATTTACAGGACCAAACTCAGTTTCCTGTATTAAACAACTGCTGGGCATCCGTAAGAGACAGATGTTATATGGTTGATCCATACTGATCTTTTTTGCGCAGGCGAGTCTCATCCAAAATACAGGATGGCTAGGGAATGCAACAATATTTTTATTTTTTCAATTTAATGACTGAAAAAAAAAGGGGTCATCTGAAAAGTCCCATTGAAATACGTAGGTCCGAGTGCTGACAGGTTTTTCATGGACCGAAAATTGGTGGGAACGTAGGCTCAGATATCGAACTTATTCAGCCAAAAAATGCAGCCAGTGCTCATTAACAGCCAAAAGAAAAATCCAACATGCCCAAACGGTGACAAATGATAATGAATGTTCTTCGGTAGGTAATCGGTCGAAACGAACACAAGTGATGACGGAAATTAGCCATTTCCGGGCACCGTAGTGGGAAATGTGCCAATCACATGATCCACGAATCACATAATTGCCACAAAAAAAACAACACAACATTGAAAAGTATCAGACAAAAAAAATAAATAAGAAGATCTCTGCCACCAGGTGTGAGAATAGGAAAGTTTACGGACTAGTTTTCACCTTTTGTCGATAGTCGTAATTAGGACGTCATAGCGAGACGCTAGTAGAGGCAATCATCCATTATCAGACATATACCTGCCACAGCCAGGTAACATATGCCAGGTACAGGCACTGCCCCCCACACCTGTGGCACCTGACAGGACTGATGAAGGAGACTCACCATCTGTATTGAGCACCATCCTGCCGGCTGCTCGGACTGCGGCTCCGGACGTCTCACCACCAGCACTAGGTGCCACCTAACCAGGACTTCCAGTAATGACAGCTGCTGCAAGTCCCAGCACGGGGAGGAGGCGGGGAAGGGAGTACAGTACACGTCACCCCGAGGGGGGAGGGTAAAGCTGCTACACCCTGTCTGCTTCAGTCACACGTTAACCCCTGCAGTGCTGCACTGGAGTGGGTGGGGTCTGCTTGTAACACCTGAGCTCAGGGTATAAAGTCCGGCATTGAGGAAAGAGAGAAGCCCTCAGAATAGCAGACATGACACAGGTTGTGTTACACAGAAGTGGCGAATTTTAGGCGGGAAATGTATGGAATAGTTCTGAGAGGAAGCTGTGACAGGATTGATAAGGCAGGCAGTGGGTATATGGCACACTTTAGTGAGAGCTGCGCCCACACTGTGCTAAGACACATCCTTCCTGTACATATGTAACTTACTGAGCTGTGAGGAAACCGAGTAAAAACCACAAGATGGCGAAAACCTGACCTATACGCCATAGCGAAGATGAAACACCTCACACATTCATCCAGGGATGAATAATTTAAAAAATCCTATTTCTGTTCGCAGCTGTCTGTTTTATCTATACACATGCAATGTCGTCGTCGTGTTTAACGATTGTAGTGAACGTCACTTCAATAATAAGTTTAGGGCTACAGGGCGACGTGTTGCTTTTTGACCTTCGACCGACTGAGACACCGAGTCGCCAATGTTCCCATGCGTTTTGGATTTTCTATCCCAGGTAGCACATCACTCACTTGCCACAAACATCAATGCAAGTGACGTTAGACTGTAACTTGGCCATTTTTTTACAGCAAAATTGCAGCTCTAAAATAGGAGTACAATAGCAAGTTGCACAACCTGTCTGAGAATTGCTGTCACATGAGACGTCGTCTTGTAGTCTAAAAATGTATAGAAACATACTTGCGTAGATACAACTATGTGACATTGCTCAATACACCTGTAGCATCAGTATGGCTTCTCTCATGTCTGCCCTAGTCTTTCAGTTTGGCCATGACAGAACCAGAACAAAGGACCCCATTGACTTGGAGTCAGTTGGACTTTTGTCAGGGTGGCTTTCAAGTCTTCAACTTTCGCAAAATATATTTCAAAGTACTAGCCTCCAAGCATTGGTGAACAGACCCTACTGTATATGGTAGCCAGATTCAGATCGGGGAATTTTGTAGCACCAAATTGAAAACCATGACGTTTTTGTCGTGTTTTTGAAACTATTTGAATGGATCCCGTCACCAGATTCCTGCTGCCAAATCATGAGCGCCATGAATCCAGTACCTAGCTGCATGAGTGCAGCCAGGTATATTTTTCTCCTCTCCTGCTCTAATCCCCTGCTAGATCTTTAACCAGTTAATGACCGGGCCATTTTTCCCCTTCCTCACCAGTCCCATTTTCAGGTTTTATTATACATTCACTTTTAATTACTCTAAAAAAAATAAATTTGGATACTCAGATAACATCCCCTTTTCATGATACATGGGGCTTAATTTTTATATTTTTTTTATGCTGCTATCAGGGAAAATGTAAAGAAAATTGGAAATACGGGTCTGTTTTTCACTTTGTATTTTTTTTTTTCATTCCGTAGAAATTATTTTTATATATTGGACATTATTTTTTTCATTGGAGTCGGGGCTAGCAATTGAGACTGGCAGTATCTTTTTTTTAGTGTTGTTTTATTTATTAATTCTTTTTTTTTTTCTTTTACTTTAGATTTTTTTTTCCAATCATATTACACACTGTCACCCATAAGGTCGGAGACGCTAGTGTTCACAACAGAAATTTCATCAATAGAATGTATTGAATGCAGTAAATCCGCTTGGTTCCATGAAGACATGCAGTTTCCCTACGTTCAATAGAACGCAGCGAAATAACGCGTCATCCAAAACGCTGCTACTTCATGGGCACATAGTCCTATAGGCTTTTTTCTGCGACTAACTTCCTGATTATTGTCTCTCCATGATAATAGGCACTGCAGAACCTATTTATAAAGCATAAGTTAGATATTATTACATCAGTAAGATATCTGTTGGCACAAGAGAAGGAAGTTATTTCAGTGGTAATCTGTGTATGATCTAGCAGGAAGAGAAATATACTGCCTACGTAGCAGTACTTATTTCTGTATAATTATTAGGTCCTGACAAAAGAAGGTGATGTTTATACAAAAATGTCCATTGATGTGTGCTATAAACAATGAAATTTCTCCTCGAGGATAATAAGCAACAGCCAGTAAAAATAGACACGGATAATGGGAACAAGGATGTCAGGATGAAGGGGTAATGGTGTCACAGCACAGTACACAATGATGTCACAGTACAGGAATGATTTAGGCAGTGATGTCACAGCCCAGGGATAATAATTCCTGTTCACAGCTCATCTTTGTTCTTTGTTTAGCATTTATGTTGGGTATCACAGTATCTTGTAATAAAATGTATATTCTTAATGAATGCCATAATAACTAGTGATGATTGAATAGTGAAATATTCGGATTCGGGAAAATCGGCACAAATAATTTCTAATATCCGTGTATTCGTACCAAATAACGAATCCAATGCATGTCAATGGGAATGCCGAATATTTTTCTGCTGGACCCAACAAACAGGTCTGGGGGCATGAGAAAAAAGCTGAAATGGATGGGAAAGAGCTAAAACTAAATGGGAACAGCATGGAGAATATACCTGCATGCCTTTCTGACTCACATATGATATCTGGGAATAATGTCAGGCTATTACGTTTTTTTTTAAAGACCTACCAAACCAAACCAAACCATTTTTTTAAAGGGAAAAATGATAAACAATATTTCCTTCATAATTACATGTATATAACGCAAAATTAAAAAAAAAATGTATACCTCCATTTTAGCATATGTTCACATGGAGCGTTTTGGCTTTATTTTTTACTTTAACATTTGTTTTTTTTTAAATTCGTTTATTAATTACAGCATGAATCATACATACATTTGCTTATATTCGTTATTATCCATAAGGCACATAAAATTACCACACATAATCATGTCTGGGATATTGCAAAGGTTACAAGCAATGCATGTCAATCATTTGTTCATATCTTATTCAAACTTTAACTACCTTAACTTCTAATGAAACCTCTAAAACTAACATGCTGCCGCTTAAAAGAGAGTTCTAGATAGATTCTGCCCTGTAAGTAGATAATGCCCATGCAATCTTACACCCTTTCCTTGTATAATTGTTAAGTTATGTTAACCTAAACAGTATGGCAAGAGGAGTTCCATCTTCCCCATATCTTCTCAAATTTGGCTGGATTACCTCTGTTCTGATATAATGCCCGCTCATACGGAATAATGGAGTTTACCAAGTCGACCCACGCTCTAAGGGTTGGGCAAGAACCCCCCATCCATCGCAGAGCCAACACCTTCCGTGCCAAAAACAGAGTCTCCCTCAGAAAAATTCCCGTATGACGATCCCAAGTCTCAGCCTCCCATACTCCAAACAAACATACCAGGGGTTCAAGTGGGACAGGGATCGACACCAGTGATGTCAACAATGTCGTTACCTCATTCCAGAATTGGAAGACAATAGGGCATTTCCATATCATGTGGATAAAATCTGCATTGCTAGAATGGCATCTCAGGCAGTCTGATGAATGTAGACGACCCATTTTAAAGAGACGAATCGGGGTCAGATAGGATTGATATATGATGTATAGTTGTGTCATCCTGTTATTAACTGATGGGGAGACTTTAGTTGGGGATTCCAAAATTTCGTCCCATTCCTCTTCCAATGTGTCTGGGAGAAGCCGTCCCCATTTCCCCTTAATTGAATCTATGGTGGATCCCTCACCCATGGATAACAAATAGGTGTACAGAGAGGAAATAAGTCCCTGGGGACCCTGCGAATTAAGGATACCTATTAACGGTAAATCTGAGATAGCTCGGCCTGTGCCCATATTCCACATATGTGACTGGAAGGCTGACCTTAGTTGTAAGTAACGGAAAAATTGAGATCTTGGTACGCTGTAGGTATTTTGTAGCTGTTCAAAGGAGACAAAGATCCCTCGTTTATATAGATTACCCACTGTAAGGACACTGTACGATATCCAGAATTCAGTGGACGGATGACCCAGTAATACCGGAAAATAACTATTATTCCACAATGGCATTTCAGCTGCTATATCAGCAAATCCCGTTACCTTTTTAACTTGCCTCCATATTGATCGTGCTAGTCGGAGCAAAGGAAGTAAATGAGGAACCGCAGTTCTCTCCATCTCCAAAAATCCCAGTGGACAATCAATTTTGGCCGAATACAAAATATGGTGTTCAGAGTTAGGAAGAGTTTTCCCGGGCATCCACATATTCAACATTTTGGTCTGACCCGCTAGGTAATATAAATAGAAGTCTGGCAGGGCCGCCCCACCCCCCTGTCTGGGTCTTTGTAGAGCGGATAATTTAAGCTTAGGCCTAGCCTTTCCCCATATGAAGTAGTAAGGGAATTTAGGGTTGCGAAGAAAGATTTAGGTATTATAACCGCGCTATGTTGAAAACAATAGCTCAATTTTGGGAGTAATATCATCTTTATGAGATTAATACGTCCAGCCACAGATAATGGTAATTTGTCCCAAGTAGCAAATTTGGACTTAACCACATCCAGTAGCGGGAATATATTAAGATGTAAGTCTAGGTGACTTCTCTGGGACATATGTATTCCTAGATATTTAAACTGGGAGACAATGGGTAGCAGTGAGAGGGTTTCAAGACAGGACATTGGGGTATGGGAGAGAGGCATCAGAGCAGATTTTTCCCAATTTATATAAAGGCCAGAAAATTTACTAAATCTATCTATCATCGTTATTACTTTTGGTAATGTGTCTTCCGTTTGATCCATAAACACCACCATATCATCAGCATACAGACCGATGACATCCACCCTATCAGCGATATGTATCCCTTTAATATCTGCAGAAGACCTCATTCGTATTGCCAAGGCCTCTATCGCCAAGGCAAATAAAACTGGGGAGAGAGGGCACCCCTGCCGAGTTCCCCTATGCAAAGAAAACGATGCAGACATTAAGCCATTCACCACCATTCGTGCTCTAGGTTTCGCATATAATGTATCTATCCCTCTCAAAAATTTATTTCCAAACCCATATTTCCGTAAACATGCAATTAAGAAGGGCCATTCGAGGGAGTCAAAAGCCTTGGCTGCGTCCAGCGAAGCCAATGCCCACTTGTTGTCTGGTTCCAGAGAACTATATTGTATGACCGACTGTACCCGCCTGATATTGATAGAAGTGCTTTTCCCAGGCATGAAACCAGTTTGATCCGGGTGTATAAGATCTAATATGATCTTGTTCAATCTAGTAGCTAAAATTTTAGTAAAAATTTTGTAATCCACGTTCACCAGAGAAATTGGTCTATATGATCCACAATCTAAAGGATCCTTCCCCTCCTTCCTGAGTACTACAACATTAGCATCATAAAACGTTTCGGGTACAGATTCCCCCTCCCATATTCCTTTGAGTACTTTCAGCAGTATAGGGGCTAGCTTGTCACGGTATTTCCTATAGAACTCTATGGGAAACCCATCAGGTCCCGGGGCCTTTCCAGTTGCCATGTTAGCTATAGCATGCTCCACCTCTTCCAGAGTAAATTCAGCCTCCATAAGGGCCTGTTGCGATGGACTTAATGAGGGGAATGTTATATCTGATAAATAATCTAAGCACTCATCAACACCAGAGTCACTGCTAGATTTATATAACGAGGTATAATAATCATAGAAGCCCTGAAGTATTCCATCAGTAGAGGATACTAAAGAGCCATCAGACACCCGGATCTGCAATATTGTATTGGAGGCGTTGTGTTGGCGTACCAAGAAGGCCAAGAGTGTACTGGCCTGATTCCCCAACTCAAAATAGGATTGGCGAGTGAAAAATAATTTACGCTTTGATTTAACATCTGCGTGTTGGGTATAAAGTCTCTGAGAGGTGAGCCATTCAATTCTATTACTGCTGGACTGATTAGCTATATAAGTGGCCTCTGAATCTTTTAATCTTTGTTCTATCTCCTCATCCTCCCTCGCCGTTGCCCTCTTAATATAGGAGATAGTAGAGGACAAACATCCCCTTAAGTATGCCTTCAGGGTATCCCAAAATAAGCCGAGGTCCTGGAGTTCCGAGTGTACTAGAATGAAATTATTTAACTGATCAACCGTCCTGTCACTAGAATCTATTAATTTTAACCAAAAGGGGTTCAATTTCCAGGTCCTACTATTATTGTCGGATCGTCCATATTTGAGTTTAAGAATAATTGGGCTGTGATCTGAGATCCCCCGGCTACCATGTTCAATACTATCCACCCACAATGCCAATCCACTTGACCCAAATATATAGTCTATTCGAGATAATGATTGTCTAGTGGATGAGTGACAAGTGTACCCTCTGATCTCCGGGTGACTCACTCTCCACAGATCCAGCCATCCACTACCATCCATAAACAGTGCCAATTGAGAGGGAGGCTGAGGTAAAGTGTCTCCCGATGTTGCGTCATCCAATCTCAATCTGTCCATGGATTGATTCATAACTAAATTAAAGTCTCCCATGCAGATAACATTGGCTTCCGGGTATTTTAAGGAGAAGGCTAGGGCCATACGGAGAATTGACATACTGGCAGGGGGGGGGGTTATAGATACATAACAACACGTATTCTCGTGAGTTGATGAATGCATGCACAAAAACAAAGCGACCCTCTGGATCACGTCTCGCCTCCTTGGCCTCCCATCTGACCTCCTTGTGTATTAGTAAAGAGACCCCTCTCGAATAACTGGTGTGAAAGGCATGTAGGGACCACTGTACCCACGGTTTTTGCTTATATCGAGCCGTGTCCCTTGTTAAATGTGTTTCTATCAGTGCTACAATATGGGGGTGGCATCTTTTTATCTGTGAAAATACTTTAATTTTCTTTCTAGGGGTTTTAATACCTCGGATATTCCAGGTCATACATATAAGTTCAGCTCCCATGTTTACTCTTGAGGGAAGAATTAATACTTATCATTATTATTCGGGTGCATTTCAATAGCGTCATATTGGGCAAGGAGTTAGTGTCAGCGGCAGCCTTACTTAATAAACAACCTAAACTGAAACAGAAAACCTTGTTAAACAAGAAAACATGAACAGTAGGGGGGAGTATTTCCATCCTCCCACAGTCAAATTGAAAAGGGGATACCCTCACTGAATTCAGCGTCCGGTATTGTTGACTTTCCCGCACCTATACGGAAAGCTCAATTTTTATTGCCATCAGACAAGGAACCCAGGTTAGGGGTCTTCCACATTCGGTCCTCCATTAGACCGCAACCACTCAATCGCTTCTGCCGGGTCTGTGAAGAACAAGGAGGAGCTATTATGGACGATGCGGAGCCGAGCTGGGTAGAGCATAGAATAGACAATGTTCTTGTCTCTAAGTTGCTTCTTAACATCCACAAATCGTGCACGCTGC
The DNA here is from genome assembly GCF_051348905.1 of Ranitomeya variabilis. NCBI lineage: Eukaryota > Metazoa > Chordata > Amphibia > Anura > Dendrobatidae > Ranitomeya > Ranitomeya variabilis. The sequence continues at coordinate 441,013,712 of NC_135235.1, read as the reverse complement.
TTTTGAAGATCCACGGAAAAATCTGGAAAAATCGATATGGTGGCATTATCGAATTTGATGAGGCCCTTCTGACACGCCAGACGAAGGGTGGTATCTCTGTCTCTGCAATTAAGAAGACGTGCCAGGAAAGGTCGCGGCGGAGCTCCAGGAGGGAGGGGCCTCGTTGGTACCCTATGGGCTCTTTCCACCGCAAATGTCGAGGAGAATCCATCTCCCAGTGTAGACTTGAGCCATTCCTCCAAAAATTGCTCAGGCCGCTGACCCTCTGACCGCTCCGGGAGACCTATGATTCGGATGTTGTTACGGCGCAGTCTATTTTCCAAATCATCTGCTTTTTGCTTCCAAGCATTTACGGAACCAGCAGCTTTGGTTAATTTGGCCTCCACCATAGGATTGATAGTGTCTTCTATATGAGACACCCTTGTTTCGACCTCAGAAATACGCCCCCTCATAGTTTGCATGTCATGTCGCAGGCGGCCCACTTCAGTATGCACATCCTCTATTTTCTCCGTAAGAGATGATCTAGTGAGGGATATAGCCTGCATTAACTGCTCCGATGCCTGTTTGAGAGTCAGTTCTTCCTCCTCCCCTTCCCCAGTAGCATCAGAGGGGCGACCCCTGCGTTGAGATGATGTGGAGTTACCTCTGAGGTTGCGTACATTTTCATGAGGGTCGTCCTTAGCAAATTTTTTAAGTTTTTCAGCAGCCGCCGCTCCTCTAGGATGTTGCATGGCGGGTATACACAAGAGGACCTCACAGATTAGTTCCAGAAGTAATTGTAGGCAAGCTGTGCTCCAACTTTATGGTTATAAATGAATCAAGCTCTAACTCCAGGTCTTGTATAGTATTGAATTGTGCTCCAAGGCTCCATAAATTTAACAGGTAATGATAGCGAGGATCGCAGGGTGGATATCCAAGTATTTATTTAAGCCTTATATGCTGGGCGGGTGCTCAGTTCGTGTTTAGAGGGAGAGCAGCAGGGAGGGGGTTAATTCCCACTATTATGGCGCCACCAGTGAAGCGATTGATTAACAGGGGGGTGCAGGGCCCAATATCTCAGGGCACACACCGCACCACCTCACTAGTTCCCTAGGCACAGAATTGTCTCTTAGGCAGCACCACAGGTGCACAAAGCGCCACTCCCTGTGCTGTTAGGGAGCGCGCTATAGTAATGGCCGCCGCTCCCCTCGAGCCCCTCTATCCCCTTCAGGCATCTTAACTATCGTGCGTTAGCACAGTCCTCACCGCTGCAACCCTGCCGCATTCAGCTCCGCTGTGAGGGAAGTCCGATTCCAGCTGGAGGCGGTGGCGCCGCGTCCTGTGTCCCGGAGCGCGCGCACCGAAGATGGCTGCCGCTCCACGTGTGTCTTCCCAGTGCCTCTGTCCCCGCAGCTTCCTACCTCCTCGGATCGCTGCAGCGGCTGTTCAGAGGGTCCGCAAGGTTCCCTGGGGTAAGGGGTTCCAGCTTTTGCCGGTAATGTTTGCCGAAATATAATAAATGTGGCAGGATAAGAGAAGGATATTTGGAGCTCTCACTCAGTGCGTCCTTCTTCTCCGGCTACATAGCCACGCCCCTACTTTAACATTTGTGAGGGCTCTGACTCCTAAATTTGGGAGGACCCTCCCTCATGCCAAATAGTTAGCAAGATAGTGGAATACATATTCCCCATCCCTTTACAGTGCCATTTCAAACATGCCCATTTGAATTTTGGGCATCGCCCGCCACCACCATCATGTCCACCGCCATGTCATTATGCGGCCCTCGCTGACAATTAGCAGAGTGCCAGCAGGTGCCGTGTGAATCCTGAGTTTGGTAAGGGCCCTCAGGTGGCCCTTTATCATACATTTGGGAGAGCCCTCACTCATAGTTTTGGGAGGTCCCTCAATCATGCCAAATACAGTAGTTAGCCAAATAGTGGAATACATATTCCCCATCACTTTAAAATGCCAGTTAAAACATGCCCCTTTGAATTTTGGGCTTTGCCCGTCACCACCACCACGTCCACTGCCATGTCTTTATGCAGCCTTTGCTGACAATTAGCAGAGTGCCAGCAGGTGCCGTAAAACCTAAGTTTGGTAAGGGCCCTCAGGTAGCCCTGTATCATACATTTGGGAGAGCTCTCACTCCTACTTTTGGGACATCCCACCCTCATGCCAAATAGTTAGCCAGAGAGTGGAATACATAATCCCCGTCCAATGCCATTTCAAACATGCCCATTTGAATTTTGGGCTTTGCCCGCCATCACCACTATGTCCACCGCCATGTCATGTCATTATTAATATAACAAGTAGCAGAGGGCCAGCAGGTGCTGGGAAACCTGCGTTTTGTAAGCTTCACATTTCGTTTTTGCCACCGGATCCCAATGGAGAACTGTCATAGCGGGTGAAGTCACTGTAACATATAATAAAGGAGTTGGGGGAGCTGTATGATCATTGTCAGTGAATTGGATTCTACCAGACACCAAAAGCATTAGAATTAAATTCTGAGTACAGTGGATGCAAGTGAGGGCCTGTATTGTGGTCAGTCTGTCAGGCATGAAACACATGTCAGGAACATGCCTCATGCCTCATTTTACTTGGAAGTAGCCTCCTCAAGGGAAAGAGACAGGAGTTCCATTGACCAATCTGCACAAGCCTTTTCAAAGCTATTGGTTTAATAAATAGAGTATCTTTATCTAGCAGTTGTGTGACTGGTGCAAAGCGTGCAGAGATCTGCAAATGGACTATTTATCTCTACTTTTCGTGAGTCTACTGTTGCTGTGTGTAATAAAGCCGATATCTTAAAAAAAATTGCCACACATTGCTAGATATATTGAATTTGTACATAACACCTCTGTGAGGGTACTTGTCAAAAATAAAGCCAGAACATTTTTTTCATAAGCATAAAGTATCAATATGAGAAAGGGTGACGTTAAGGGACCTGGATGTGGTGGTGCCCGCCAAGGCCATGTTACAGATCAGAAGACGGTGACTGTATCTCGTTCTGGCTTCCTGTCAAAATGTGCTCAGCGCGGTACACCACTAAAAAACCCAGACAATTGCCAGGATGTTGTGTGTTGGATGGCAGACAAAGGCTCCAGTGTGTTGACAAGCAGCACCAAGAAGTCTTTCCCACGGTCCAGTCTCAGTAGCCAAGAGGCTGGGCCTCTGAATCCTCAACCTGGTCCTCCTTCCTCCCACCATCAAGAGTCCCAGGAGACATCAACGGAATGCTGGCCACTCTGAGGAACAATTTACGTTCCCTTGTAATTTGTCAGGCCTCTCAACATGCACCATTAAAGAGGGTCATGAGGAGGTGAAATGCAATGATGCCCAAACATTTGAGCACCCACAGTCACGATGGGGAAGGTCAATTCACGTCTGAAGAGGTAGAGGATAATCATGACGCACAGTTGCTATCAGGTCAGCCCAAAATCGCAACTCAGAAGGAGGATCTGAGGAATTGGAAGATGACGTGGGCAATGATGAGGCCACTGATCCAACCTGGCACTGTGGCACGCCTAGCGAGCACAGCAGCGCAAATAGAGATTGGTCCATAGCACAAAAACAGGCAAGAAGAGGTAGTGGTTAGACCATGGGAGAACTTGATCAACTGTTCCACAGAGCCCCCCCCCCCCCCCCCCCCGCTCGGCTAGATAAAACGCCAAGAGTGTGCTGTTTCCCTGTATGGCAGTTTTTTTCTGAAATTCCTTCAGACAAAACAGCTGTAATTTACATCATCTGCCAAACCAAGCTAAGAAGAGGCAAGAACACTGCCAACCTGAGCACCACCAGCATGCAAAAGAACATGGCAGACAAGCACCCCAGTAGGTGGGCGGAACGCCTGGGTACAAAATATTTGTCTGATGATGAAACCAATGCCCCTTCCTCAGTGTTACGGCCTTCCCAATCTGCTGTCCATGAGGCAGGCGCTGATGCCTCCTCCCCACAACCTGCAGTTGCACAGACACAACAGTCAGCAGCCACATCCAGTTCATTGTCTCAGCGCAGCATTCACTTGTCGCTGCCCCGGACTTTTAACAGAAAGCAAAAATATTGACCCACCCACCGGCCAAAGCGCTAAACACCCACATGGCCAGATTGGTAGCCCTGGAAATGTTGCCGTTTTGACTTGTTCGAACTGAGTCTTTCCGCGACCTCTTGGCGGTGGCAGCTCCACAGTACTCAATTACCATCTGACATTATTTTTCCCGGTGTGCCATTCCCACGTTACACAATTTCACCTGTGCTCTGGCCAAAGCAGTCACAGGGAAGGTCTACATTACCACAGACACGTTGACATGTGGACAAGAATGCTACATTTCCCTTATGGCACCCTGGCTGAACCTGGTGGAGTCTGGGACAGAGTCAGAGGCTGGGACATCACACATAACCCACACCAAGAATAGCGGTCACAACTTCCATCCTCATATTTCAGTTCCTGTTTCTCCTCCTCACCGAAGTAGCCTCCCTATCACTCCCCAGCTGGGAGGTCTGCAGAACTGCCTTGTCAAAGCGACAGAACTCATCTGTTTAGGTGATAAAGCTCACAACGCAGCGAGCTGTTGAAGGTGATAAAAAAACAGACTGATTAGTGGCTCTCCCTGCTGAACCTCCAACCAGGTCTGGTTGTGTGTGATGATGGGTGTAACTTGGTGGTGGCTTTAAAGCTCGGCAAACTGGTAAACAAGTTCCACTTGCTGAACTTGGTTGTACAGCGTTTTTTAAAAATATACCCTGACTTGCCTTACCTACTTGTCAAGGTACGGTGTGTCAGCGCACATTTCCAAAAGTCATCTCAGGCTTTCGCCAGACTAGCTTTGCTGCAGCAGTGCTTTAATTTGCCTTGTCACTGACTGATTTGTGACATGCCCACACGCTATAATTCGACCTTTAATAAAAATAATAATTTTATTCCTATAGCGCCAACATATTCTGCAGCACTTTACATTTTAGAGGGGACTTGTACAGACAATAAGACATTACAGAATAACAATAATCACATAAACAACAGATACCAAGAGAAATGAGGGACCTGCTCGCAAGCTTACAATCTATGAGGAAATAGGGGAGACACAAAAAGTGGATGGTAACAATTGCTTTCATTGTTCTGACTGACTATAATGTAATAAATCAGGTGTTCATGTAATGCTCCATGAATCGGTTAAGGTACCTTCACACTGAACAACTTAACATCGATAGCGATCCGTGACGTTGCAGCGTCCTGGATAGTGATATCGTTGTGTTTGACACGCAGCAGTGATCAGGATCCTGCTGTGATATCGTTGGTCGGAGCTAGAAGGCCAGCACCTTATTTCGTCGCTGGATCACCCGCTGACATCGCTGAATCGGTGTGTGTGACACCGATCCAGCGATGTGTTCACTGGTAACCAGGGTAAACATCGGATTACTAAGCGCAGGGCCGCGCTTAGTAACCCGATATTTACCCTGGTTACCATTGTAAATGTAAAAAAAACCAAACACTACATACTTACATTCCGATGTCTGTCGCGTCCCCCGGCGCCCGCTTCCCTGCACTGTGTAAGCGCCGGCCGTAAAGCAGAGCACAGCGGTGACGTCACCGCTCTGCTTTACGGCCGGCGCTTACACAGTGCAGGGAAGCGGACGCCGGGGGACAGACACCGGAATGTAAGTATGTAGTGTTTGGTTTTTTTTTACATTTACACTGGTAACCAGGGTAAACATCGGGTTACTAAGCGCGGCCCTGCGCTTAGTAACCCGATGTTTACCCTGGTTACCCTGGGACTTCGGCATCGTTGGTCGCTGGAGAGCTGTCTGTGTGACAGCTCTCCAGCGACCACACAACAACGAAACAGCGACGCTGCAGCGATCGGCATCGTTGTCTATATCGCTGATGTGACGGTACCTTTACCAACCAGTATGTGTAAAAGTACAGACACAGAGGGCTATTAAATGCATAAAGGATGTGAGAACAAGATACAAGGATCCTAGTTATGAAGAAAATTTTGAATGGGCAACACAGGGATAGTTAGATAAATGTGTTCAGGAGTTAGGCGGTTCATATGTTGGTAAGGCTTAGTGAACAGCAGAGAGCAGTGTCTAAATTCCAGCTTTTCAATACCCATCAGAATAACACTCAGTCCCCACACATAACAACTGCCAAGTGGGTGTGGATCAATGACATTTCTAAGGTTCTTTCAAGATGGTGAACGCTGATGACGCTATTGTCAGCGTAACCATCCTGTTGCTCTGTCTATTAAAACATTTGCTGCAGAATCTCAAAGAGGAAGCTCTGAAAGCCGAGCAGGTGGCTATGGAGCAAGATTTTACCAGTGGCTGATACTACAGAGCCCAGTCTCACACAATATTCTCAAGCCACATTGGGTGATGATGAGGAACATGAGAAAGAGAGGCGGAACAGGAGTTTTTGGTCTGCGCTACAGAGGGGACTCCCAATCCCAGCTTCATGGCTGTCCAGCGTGGATGGCCTGAAGAGGAGAAGGAGGAGGAGGCTATGCGTTGTGAGGAGAGGATGGTTAGTGTTCTTTCTGGTGAGGACACTGAACGTTTGACTCTTTGTAGTCTGCCACACATGGCAGAGTTCATGTCCAGATGCCTTTCCCAAGACCCGTGCGTGAAACACATTTTGTCCAATATGAAATACTGGCTGTGCACCTTTCTTGACCCATGGTACAAGGAGAAATTTGCTTCTCTCATGACGGAGGCAGATGTACCATTTTCAGTGCATGTATGCCATAGGGCTGTTGTGGAAGACTTGCTAAAAAGATTACCCTCAGACAACGATGGTGGTAGAGGTACTGGCTCTTTTCACCAGCAAGGATTACAGGGAAGGGCCACACACACCCGGTGCAACTTAGAGCGGGGAATGTCCACTAACTGACACATTTTCATGAGACTGTCACATCAGCAAGGGCTATCTAAAGGTGTAACTATGATGAGGAGAAGTTGAGCAAGATGGTGAAGGACTACTTAAGTTACCATACCAGCGTCCTTCCTTATTCTTCAGTGCCCTTTAACTATTGGTTATCCAAGCTCCACATTTGTCCCTACCTCTCCTTCTGCTCCAAGTGTGTTGTCTGAGTGGGTTTTTAGTTTGGCTGGTGCAATTATAACGGATAGGTGCGCACACCTGTCTATGGAAAATGCAGATAGGCTGACTCTTCTAAAATTGAACAGGGTCTGGATTCCGGCGACTTTGTAATCCCTACGGATGACAGCAACGTAATGTAAAAGCAGCCCAAATGTTTTGTTTGGGAAGTTGTCTCAACATCCATCCATCCCTTACCATCCAAACTCATTTTATTCATGAAATTACCTCCTCCTTCTTCTGCAACAATTACTTAGTGGTCATGTATGTACACCCAAATGGCTAATATTTTTACTTTGTGAAAATTTGGCACATTGTTCAAAGGTGAAACTTGTACTCCCTATCGATTCCCTTGCTGACACACTCCAACAGCAAAGTAATGAAGATTATTGCCCCTGCTAAATTGTCAAGTAAGATTATCTACCCGCATTACGCCAGTCGCACAACTGCTAGCTAAAGATGCACTATTTTTTAAACCAATAGGAAATGATTTTTTTTTTTCAGTCGTCTTGCTGACACACTCCAAATGCGGAGTAATGAAGATTATTGCCCCTGCTAAATTGTCACGTACAAATATCTCTACCCTGATTGCGCCAGTCGCACAACTAGTAGACAAATATTAGGTATTTTAAGTGGAAAAAATACCCAGCTGCCTGCTCTTCACTCTCCCTACTTAAATCCCCACCTAACAAGTAATTTCTTCACAATCTTCAGCTCTTAAAAAGAGTTTTTTTGAATAAATAACGCTCACTATAACCTGCTATCACTCTCTATACGCTTTCACTCTCCCTACACTGAAACTACGCTCTCCCTACGCTGTTTCTGGTGCAATGTCCGCAAGATGGCGCAGGCAGTCTTTAAATATTACCAATGACGCTGGAAGGTCAGCCAATCAAAGTAATGCCACACGAAAGATGGCGCCGGCATTACTATGATTGGCAAGCCAGCCCAGCATGTTCATTGGCTGCAAATAAAGCGCCAAATAGTCAGTTATCACTGGAGCTTTCATAGTTGACGCTGCAATTGAAGACATTGATTACTGCGTTGCAGCATGTTAATTTGTGCTGTGTATTTCACTCCGGATTCTCTGGTGTAGTAAAGTCCACAACAGATCAGACCAATGTGAACATACCCTCAGAAGCTGCCTGTGTTTTTGAATGGAATGGCATACATTGTAAGCTTGAGAGCAAACATTTACCTTACCTTCTAGAAGCTCCATAAAATTAAGTTTGAGGAACCCAGTCAGCTCTCCACATTCCTCTTCTTTCTTTACCAATTACAGCAGAGCCTGGCAAACAACCACAGGCAATCGGTGTTTGTTTCTCACATTGTGTTAACTAACAATTTATAGTTTGCAGATAAATCTTGTTTCAGAAAATGAGGAAGGACAAAATATTAATGAATAAACATATTTGTGAACAGTGTTTCATTTCCCCCAATTTTTTTGCTTTGTCAGTTTCACTTTATGACATAAAATTAATTTTCTGGGATATTCAATTCATGATGCATGGCAGCAGAACCCCTGGGAATGCAAGCAATTAATAGAATATCCTATCTCAGAAGTATTTGGCACTGTAACTTCCATATGAGTGACAGTTGTTATTATTATAGCGCCATTTAGTCCATGGCGCTTTACGTGTGAAAAGGGGTATACATTAAAAAAAAAAAAAGTACAATAATCTTGAACAAAAAGAGTAATCAACCGGTATAAGAGGAAGAGAAGGTACCCTGCCCGCAAGAAATAACAGCCTACAAGGGATGGGTGAGGATATCTTAGGTGAGGGGAGAGCTGGTCGTGCAGCGGTATGATGGAACGAGGGTCACTGCAGGTTGTACGCTTGTCATCAGAAGAGGTGGTTCTTCAGGTTCCTTTTGAAGGTTTCCATGCTAGGCGAAAGTATGATATATTGGGGTTGAGAGTTCCAGAGTAGGGGGGAAGCACAGGAGAAATCTTGTATAAGGCCGGTTTCACATGTCAGTGGCTCCGGTACGTGAGGTGACAGTTTCCTCACGTACCGGAGACACTGACACACGTAGACCCATAAAAATCAATGCATCTGTGCAGATGTCATTGATTTTTTGCGGACCGTGTCTCCGTGTGCCAAACACGGAGACATGTCAGTGTTCGTGGGAGCGCACGTATTACACGGACCCATTAAAGTCAATGGGTCCGTGTAAAACACGGACCACACACGGACGGTCTCCGTTTGCAGTCTGTGTGCCATGCAGGGGACAGCGCTACAGTAAGCGCTGTCCCCCCCACTGGTGCTGAATCCGCGATTCATATGTTCCCTGCAGCAGCGTTTGCTGCAGAGAAAATATGAATAATAGTGTTTAAAATAAAGATCTATGTGTCCCCCGCCCTCCCACCCCCTGTGCGCCCCCCCCCCCGCTGTTCTGAAAATACTCACCCGCTCCCTCGTTGGCTGTCTCTGCTTCCTGGTCTGGCCCCATCTTCTTCTGTATGCGGTCACGTGGGGCCGCCGATTACAGTCATGAATAGGCGGCTCCACCCCTATGGGAGGTGGAGCCGCCTATTCATGACTGTAAATGAGCGGCCCCACGTGACCGCATACAGGAGAAGATGGGGCCAGACCAGGAAGCAGCGACAGCCAACGAGGGAGCGGGTGAGTATTTTCAGAACAGCGGGGGGGGTGCGCACAGGGGGTGGGGGGGCGGGGGACACATAGATCTTTATTTTAAACACTATTATTCATATCTTCTATGCAGCAAATGCTGCTGCACAGAAGATATGAATCGCGGCTTCAGCACGATGCAGTGTACCACACGCGTGGGTACCACACGCTCCGTGTGGTACCCACTCGGCACACGGGCGGCACACGTGTGCCGCACGTATGGCCTACGTGAGCTCACGGACACGGATAACTCCGGTACCGATTTTTTCCGGTACCGGAATTATCTGGACGTGTGGGACAGCCCTAAGACTGTGGGAAGAGGAGAGCGGAGTAGAGAAGGAGATCTTGTGAGGATTGGAGGTCGCATGCAGGCAAGTACTGGGAGACTACATCGCAGATGTATGGAGGAGACAGGTTGTGGATGACTTTGCATGCCATGGTTAGGGTTTTGAACTAAAATACGGTAACTAGGTAATGGGGAGCCAGTTAAAGGATTGACAGAGAGGAGAGGAGAGGCCATGAAATATCGGGGAGATAGGTGGGTTAGTTGGTCAGCAGAGTTTAGGATATATTAGAGGGGTGCAAGAGTGTTAGAGGGGAGCAGACAAAGCAGGAGGTTGCAGTAGTTGAAGCAATAGTGTTTTTGCAGGCTCTTGGTTAAGGAATGCGCAGATACAGGAAATATTTTTGAGTTGGAAGTAAGTGGAAAGGGCTTAGATTTGAAGGAGAAATCAGAGTCAAGAGTTACCCAGAGGAAGAGAGCTTGCTGTACTAAGGAGAGTGCACAGCCATTGACTTTAATGGATAGGTATGTCAGGTGGGTTGGGTGAAAGATGATGAATTGTTTATCCATGTTTAGTTTTAGCAAGCTAGCAGAGAAGAAAGATTAAATAGCAGCCAGATATTGTTGGATTCTGGTTAGTAAGGAGGTGACATCAGGTCCAGAGAGGTAGATCTCGTACCTCCCAACCGTCCCGGATCTGGTGGGGCAGTCCCGATTTTGACAGTCTGCCCCGCGATCACGGGCGGGACAGCAGTTTTCCCGCACTGAATCTCAGCCTCATCTGGACTGCCACGTTGGATCCGGGATGATTGGGAGGTCTGCGAGTCATCTCAGCACCCGCAGAGCAGCACACCACATATATGGCTGCTCTGTGCGCACAGGACCTGTGATGAGGTCACAGGAGGGGAGGAGTCAGGGGTCACATGATCGGGGCCTCCGCGTATGCATGCAGGACTGCTGGTTTTCATGGTGCTGGATGAGGGTAAGTATATGTGTGTGGTCAGGAGAGGTTTACAGTGTGTATGTAGCAGAGCCGTGTGTGTGTGTTTGTGTATCAGGTGTGTGTACAGCACAGAGCCGTGTGTACGGTGTACAGAGCGGAGCTGTGTGTGTGTAGGAGGTGTACGGAACGGAGCCGTGTGTGTAGGAGGTGTACGGCGCAGAGCCGTGTGTGCACGAGGTGTACGGAGCAGAGCCGCGTGTGTGCAAGGTGTACAGAGCAGAGCCCTGTGTGTAGGAGGTGTACAGTGCGCAGCCGCCTGTGTACGAGGTGTACAAAGCGGAGCCACATGTGTGTACGAGGTCTACAGAGTGGAGCCGTATGTGTAAGGTGTACGGAGCGTAGTCGTGTGTGTTCAAGGTGTACGAAACAAAGCCGTGTATGCAAGGTGTACAGAGCGGAGTCATGTGTGCAAAGTGTATGGAGCGGAGTTGTGTGTGTGTACGAGGTGTACAGAGCAAAGCCGTGTGTGTACGAGGTGTGTATGCACCTACGGAGCCGTGTATGCAAGGTGTAGGGAGTGGAGTCGTGTGTGTGTACAAGGTGTACGGAGCGGACGCTAGCTGTGTCGGATCGGAGCAGATATTGCTCCTCGCTCCGACACTGACTTGCACAGGAGACACGATAGGTCTTTATCGGTGTTGTACCGGAGCTGCAGCGATGTAAGCAGTCAGCGGCGTGCTGGATGACATCATTCAGCACCGCGGGAGTGGAAGCTGCCGGCTACTGCGAGGAAGTGCAGTGAGGTGTGTGTGTGTAGGTGTGTGCAGTGATGGAGAAGGCAATGATGGGGGTGTGAGGGCAATGATGGGATGGGGTAACCATGTGTGGCCATTATACTGTACGTAGCATCATGTGGGTCCATTATACAGTATGCAGCATCACGTGGGGCCATTATACTGTAAAGCAGTGTTTCTCAACTCAGTCCTCAAGACCCACCAACAGGTCAAGTTTTCAGGATTTCCTTAGTATTGCACAGCGATAATTTCATCACCTGCTCAGGCATTAATCACCTGTGCAATACTAAAGGAAATCCTGAAAACATGACCTGTTGGTGGGTCTTGAGGACCGGAGTTGAGAAACCCTGCTGTAAAGCATCATGTGAGGCCATTGTACAGTATGCAGCATCATGTGAGCCCATTATACTGTATGGAGCATCACGTGGGGCCAGTATACTGTACCCAGCATCATGTGGGGCTATTATACAGTATGGAGCACTGTGTGGCCATTATACAGTATGGAGCACTGTGTAGCCATTATACAGTATGGAGCACTGTGTAGCCATTATACAGTATGGAGCACTGTGTGGCCATTATACAGTATGGAGCACTGTGGCCATATTTTTTTGTTTATAATTATTGTTTATGAAACAGTGTGATGAGCAGAGCTAAATGGGTGTGGTTGGGGGTGTGGATATGGGTGTCACTAGTTGTGAAATGGATGTGATCAGAGGCGTGGCCTAAAAGTTGCCGCGACGTGCTTTGTCCCTCTTTCCCTTCAAAAGTTGGGAGGTATGTAGATCTGTGTGTCAGCATAGAGGCGATACTGAAAGCTGTGGGACTCTATGTGGTGTCCCAGGCAGAAGGTGTAGATGGAGAAGAGCAGGGGTCTTAGAACTGAACGTTGAGGGACACCAACAGATAAGGGGCGAGATGAGGAGATGGTGTGTGAGTGGGAGGCGCTGAATGTCTGGTCTGTTAGGCATGAGGAAATCCAAGATGGGGCTAAGTCTGTGACACCAAGAGATGTGAGAATCTGTAGTAAGAGGGAATGGTCCACTGCGTTCTTTGTCATAGGACAGGAGGAGGAGAATAGAACAGTGACACTTGAATTTGGCAGACAGTAGGTCATCGGTGATTTTCGTCAGGGCAGTATTAAGTGGACTGATGCGGTTGGAGGCCATATATTAAGCGATCAAAGAGGGAGTGGGAGGACAGTTCAAAATGAATGTGTTGTTCCAGTAGTTTTGAGTCATAGAGTAGAAGTGATATGGGGCAATAGCTAGACAGAGAGGATGGGTCAAGGGAGGGCTTTTTGAGGCTTGGTGTGATTGAGGCATGTTTGAAGCATGAGAGGAAGACACCAGTTGTGAGTGACAGGTTGAAGAGATGGGTTAGGGTTGGGATGAAGACCGTGGTGAGCTTTGGGATGGGAACGGGTCAAGTGCACAGGTTGTGAGATGTGATCTGGAGAGTTGAGAGGAAAATTGAGATTCCATAATGGTGGAGAAGCTGTTTTTGGAGGAGGGCTGAGTAGTTATGAGGAAGGGCTGTGGGGACTTTAGTTAGTGTTGCTTGTTAGTTATAGGAAGTTAGTGATTGCAGTTATTTATTCCAAAGGGTGTGCAACCAAATATTAAGTTGAGGGTGCCAACAATTTTGTCTGGCCCATTTTTGGGGTTTTGTGTGTCACTTGTGGGGGGTTTCCACTGTTTAGGCACATCAGGGGCTCTCGAAACGCAACATGGCGTCCGATCTCAATTCCAGCCAATTCTGCATTGAAAAAGTCAAACGGTGCTCCTTCTCTTCGAAGCGCCCAAACAGTGGTTTACCCCCACATATGGGGTATCGGCGTGTTCAGGAGAAATTGCACAACAAAATTTGTGGTTCATTTTCTCTTTTTACCCTTGTGAAAATAAAAAAAAATTGGTTCTGAAGTAAAATGTTTGCAAAAAAAAGTTAAATGTTCATTTTTTCCTTCCACATTGTTTCAGTTCCTGTGAAGCACGTAAAAGGTTAATAAACTTCTTGAATGTGGTTTTGAGCATTTTGAGGGGTGTAGTTTTTATAATGGTGTCAAGTTTGGGTATTTTCTGTCATGTACACCCCTCAAAGTGACTTTAAATGTGAGATGGTCCCTAAAAAAAATGGTTTTGTAAATTTTGTTGGAAAAATGAGAAATCGCTGGTAAACTTTTAACCCTTATAACTTCCTAACAAAAAAAAAATTTGTTTCCAAAATTGTGCTGATGTAAAGTAGACATGTGGGAAATGTTATTTATTATTTTGTGTGACATATCTCTTTGATTTTGAAAAATTGCAAAATTTTACGCCATATTTGTTTTTTTCATAAATAATCGCAAGTAATATCGAAGAAATGTTACCACTAACATGAAGAACAAAATGTCATGACAAAACAATCTCAGAATCAGTGGGATCCGTTAAAGCTTTCCAGAGTTATAACCTCATAAAGTGACAGTGGTCAGAATTGTAAAAATTGGCTCTAAGGGTACCGTCACACATTGAAATTTTCATCGCTGCGACGGCACGATCCGTGACGTCGCAGCGATCGTATGAATATCGCTCCAGCGTCGTAGACTGCGGTCACACGTTGCAATCACGGCGCTGGAGCGATGCCGAAGTCCCCGGGTAACCAGGGTAAACATCGGGTAACTAAGCGCAGGGCCGCGCTTAGTAACCCGATGTTTACCCTGGTTACCAGCGTAAACGTAAAAAAACAAACAGTACATACTCACCCGTCGGTGTCCTTCAGGTCCCTTGCCGTCTGCTTCCTGCTCTGAGTGCAGCCGTACAGTGAGAGCAGATCGCAGCACCGCTGTGATCTGCTCTCACTTTCCGGCCGGCACTCAGAGCAGGAAGCAGACGGCAAGGGACCTGAAGGACACCGACGGGTGAGCATGTACGGTTTGTTTTTTTACGTTTACGCTTGTAACCAGGGTAAACATCGGGTTACTAAGCGCGGCCCTGCGCTTAGTTACCCGATGTTTACCCTGGTTACAAGCGAAGACATCGCTGGATCGCTGTCACACACAACGATCCAGCGATGTCAGCGGGTGATCAAGCGACGAAAGAAAGTTCCATACGATCTGCTACGACGTACGATTCTCAGCAGGATCCCTGATCGCTGCTGCGTGTCAGACACTGCGATATCGTAACGATATCGCTAGAACGTCACGAATCGTACCGTCGTAGCGATGGAAATTTCAATGTGTGACGGTACCCTAAGGGGTTAAGATGCAGACTGAGGCTATGTGCACACGTTCAGGTTTTTTCACTTTTTTTAGCGATAAAAACGCTATAAAAACTCATTAAAAACGCATACATTATGCATCCTATCATTTAGAATGCATTCTGCATGTTTTGTGCACATGGTGCGTTTTTTCGAAAAAACGCATCGCGGTAAAAAAAGCAGCATGTTCATTAATTTTGCGGACTCTCCGCGTTTTTCCCACAATTCTATGCATTTGGGAAAAAATGCACAAAAAATTCATCAAAAACGCGGTAATATCGCGGTAAAAACGCATGCGGATTTCTGGCAGAAATGTCCGGTTTTTGTCAGGAAAATTTCTGCCAGAAATCCTGACGTGTGCACATAGCCTGAATAAAAGAAAACTGAAGTGAAGGGAACTAAGCACACAATAGTGAATCCTCGCAGCACACATTGTGTGTGTGCTGGGAGGATTCACAAGTCTACAGTCACGGAGGGACTACACAAGGTACTACTTATAACGGATAAGAACAACATACACACCTCGCTCATATCACATATACACACCACTCACATCAGACACACGCAGAATACACACCGCTCACATATCACACATACATCAGATACACATCACTCATATATCAGATATGCTGCACACACCCAGCTCTCATATCAGACACGCAGCACACACACCGCTCACATATCACACATACACCCCGCGCAGATATCAAACACGCAGCATACACCCCGCTCAGATATCAGACACGCAGCACACACACCGCTCACATATCACACATACACCCCGCGCAGATATCAAACACGCAGCATACACCCCGCTCAGATATCAGACATGCAGCACACACCCCGCTCACATATCACACATGCAGCACACACACCGCTCACATATCACACATACACCCCGCTCAGATATCAAACACGCAGCATACACCCCGCTCACATATCACACATGCAGCATACACCCCGCTCTCACATCAGACACGCAGCACACACACCGCTCACATATCACACATACACCCGCTGAGATAGACGCGCAGCATACACCCCGCTCAGATAGCAGACACGCAGCATACACCCCGCTCAGATAGCAGACACGCAGCACACACCCCGCTCAGATAGCAGACACGCAGCACACACCCCGCTCAGATAGCAGACACGCAGCACACACCCCGCTCAGATATCACACATGCAGCATACACCCCGCTCTCACATCAGACACGCAGCACACACACCGCTCACATATCACACATACACCCCGCTCAGATATCAAACACGCAGCATACACCCCGCTCACATATCACACATGCAGCATACACCCCGCTCTCACATCAGACACGCAGCACACACACCGCTCACATATCACACATACACCCCGCTCAGATATCAAACACGCAGCATACACCCCGCTCACATATCACACATGCAGCATACACCCCGCTCTCATATCAGACACGCAGCACACACACCGCTCACATATCACACATACACCCCGCTCAGATATCAAACACGCAGCATACACCCCGCTCACATATCACACATGCAGCATACACCCCGCTCTCATATCAGACACGCAGCACACACACCGCTCACATATCACACATACACCCCGCTCAGATATCAAACACGCAGCATACACCCCGCTCACATATCACACATGCAGCATACACCCCGCTCTCACATCAGACACGCAGCACACACAGCGCTCACATATCACACATACACCCCGCTCAGATATCAGACACGCAGCATACACCCCGCTCAGATATCAGACACGCAGCATACACCCCGCTCAGATAGCAGACACGCAGCACACACTCCGCTCAGATAGCAGACACGCAGCATACACCCCGCTCAGATAGCAGACACGCAGCATACACCCCGCTCAGATAGCAGACACGCAGCACACACCCCGCTCAGATAGCAGACACGCAGCACACACTCCGCTCAGATAGCAGACACGCAGCACACACTCCGCTCAGATAGCAGACACGCAGCATACACCCCGCTCAGATAGCAGACACGCAGCACACACCCCGCTCAGATAGCAGACACGCAGCACACACCCCGCTCAGATAGCAGACACGCAGCACACACCCCGCTCAGATAGCAGACACGCAGCACACACCCCGCTCTCACATCAGACACGCAGCACACCCCGCTCAGATATCAGACACGCAGCACACACCCCGCTCAGATATCAGACACGCAGCACACACACAGCTCACATATCAGACACAACTAGCACATGTCATATATTTAAATCAGCAATAGTTATAAACATTACTTAAAGGGGTTGTCCACTATTCTAACAACCCTTCTCCATTGCCATATTCCCCAGCGTAAAATACAAACATATTATACTCGCCTCCGGTGCTGATGCAGTGAAGTTGGTGTTGGGGCTTGTGACACCTTGTTATGCTACATAAGCCGTGCAACCAATCAGCAGCTGCTTAATTCTCACTTACTTCAGATGTAACTGACATTCAAAGGAGGTCAGAGAGCAACAGCATTTCTCATTTCTTATGGAGGTCAGTTTTGACCAAAGGAAGTGAAAGAAAAGCGGGGGGCCCTCACATGGCATATCATCATCTCGTGCTGTTTTCATCTTCCATTGGGGGTTATAGCAATTAAGAAAGGATTTTCTGAGTAGTGTACAACCCCTTTAAGATCTATTTACACTGGTCAATAACAAGGAATGAGTCCTTCTACATCCACTTGCTTATCAGCCAGTATAAACAGCTTGCCAGAAATCCTTGTTTGTCATGTAAAATTATTTTTACAGAGGGTTGTCCAGTCTCAGAAGCAAAGTCTGCCGAATCATGACAAAATGCAATGCACACGTTATTAGGGTTTCCATTGTATTCTCTGTGTAGGTGGGTGGTCTCATCCAGTTTCTTTCAATAGAAGAGACAAGCCTGATAAGACTAGTTGGTACATGAGTGCAAGTCTCCATAGCTCTCACATGCGTCATGTGACTATCCACTGGCACAAAGAATACAGGGGGAATCGCAATAGTGTGCACATTACACACTGTCATGATTCTATGGTCTACAGTCACATAGAGCTCCTGCAGACTTTTCTATTGAGAATGGATAACCCCTGTAAGCTTATTTAAAAATTATTGATCTCAGTGGCACATCGTCCTGTGTAACCAGGTGATGTGCTGCTGATAATTTGATGTTCAATGCACAGAGAATGATCCGTGCGTATAGAAGTGTGATTCTCCTTTTGTAGCTGGTCATTAAATGAAAGCCGATCGCCTTGCATATAGTGATGGCAGTCATAACAGCCGTGATCGACATATACATGTATAATCGGCCCTTTAGTCACAGTGTAAGGCCGGGTTCACATTAGCGTTTCAGTCCACAGCGTGTTGCTCCGCCTACTTCCGCATGTGTCCTGTATACCTATCTATAACATTGTGTATGCAGGGACATGAGTTGTATGCGGATGCGTCTGTTGTATGCGGATTGTATTCCGTGGGCACGTCAAAACGCATGTCTCTGCATACACGTTAGGCTACGTTCACATTTGCGGTCTGCGCCGCAGCGTCGTCGCCGCAAGACAACGCATGCGTCGTGCGACCCTATCCTTAACATTGGGGCCGCATGTACATGCGTTGTCATGCGTTGTGTTGCGTTGTACGCCGCATGCGTTTTCAATTAAAAAATGCAAAACATTGTCTAGACTTTGTCTAGACACTAAAAAAACACTATATATATATATATATATATATATATATATATATATATATATATATATATATATATATATATATATATATTAATTAAAAAAAAAGGGGTTTGGCATTGTCTTTCACAAGGCTATTCCAGAGAGAAAAGACTGAGAGGAGAATCTGCTTTCAAAACCTGTAAGTATATAATTTCTCTTTGCATTTTTATTCTGTGTTTTATTTCTTGATTTTGATTTAAATTTGTGCAATGTTTGGTCTGTGCTATTGTACGGTTATGGCACTGTGGGTTGTTATTGAAAAATTGTGTTTTTTAATCTGGTTCTGATGTACTTCTGGCGTTATATGCTGGCGTTTATTGTCTTCGGCCTTGCTTGGTTTTGGATTGGTTTTAATGGATTTTGGGTTGTTCTGGTGTCATGCGGTTGTTCAATGTCTTTTTTTTTTGCTGTTTTTTTCTTGTTAAATTTCTGGTGCATGTCTTTTTCTGGTTTCTATTGTTGGGGGTAACCGTATGGCGTTTTCTTGGCTCATGTCTTGCTGTGTTTTATTATGCTGTTGGCATTTTTTTTTCTTTCCTTGAGTGTCTTTTCTTGCTGTTGGGGGGGCTACATTTATGATGTTTCATTTGTATTGTATTGTTCCGTGCGGCTATATGCCATTCTATTTTCAATTGTATTTTTCTTTTTTTTTTTTTTTTTATCTCTGATGGTTTTACATCGTTTTCCGTATGGCATATATCTCCTTCCTTGACTGTTTGCATTGCCAAGTGTGTAGTATTGTTTGTTTTTTTTTCATAGGTTTTTTTTTCTATTTGACTATGGTTTATCTTTTGGGTTGCTGTATATTGTAACAGCGGTTGGCCCGTAATGTTTTTTGCTTATTATCTAGAATGGTATTTATCACCTTTTTCTGATGTATTTCTGTGGTTATATGTCACCAGATGGTGTTGTTTTGGATCATGTCTTGTTGTAATTGTAAAGTATGGCGTTCATTAGTTTGCTATTTCATTGGGCCTTTTTTTTTTCTGTATAAATAAAGGGTTTTTTTTGAAAGTTTTTATTTTTTAAAATTTGGACATAGGTGTCTATTTTTGCTTAATTTTGTTTGGGTCTATTCTGGATGAAACTTTTTCATGCTCTGCATTGTGTTGTATCTGCTATTGTATTCTCTTGCAATGTATGGCGTTGTGGTGTCGCTTGTTGAGTTTGCATTGTCCTATCAGTCAACAGTCCATTGTGGTTGTTGTTTTGTTTTTTTTTTGGGGGGGGGCTATTTTAGTGTATGTGGCAGTGTTAGCTTTGGATTTGATTTCTTGCTCATTTTTTAATTGCAGAACAAACTTGCAAGAATGCCAACATCAGCATCTAGCCAATCGGCGCAGGGGAGTGCGGTGAGTAATTATGTCCAGTTGCTTACTATTCGCTGTCATTTGTAGCCTTGGCAATAATTTTTGTCTACAATTTTTACAGGCTTCTTCAAGTGAGGGAGAAGGCAATCAGCGGGAGCAGAGAGCTCGGGGCCAAGGTGTGGCGTCAAGCCGGCGAGTGAGTATTTTTTTTTTTTTTTTAAATTTCTTTTCTTGACTAGCATCCTGCTGTGAGGAACAGTACATTTGAGTAGCATCCTGCTTTCACTAGGGATAGCTTTTAAGGGCTGCAAGTATTGGGGGAAGGTAACATACAGTTGAACTCCCTGCACAAGAACATACATAAATACAGGTGTAGAAACCAGAGATATACATACATCAAATGGCATATTATTCAAAGACAGGACAGGGCAAAGGTACATATCATGACAGGTGCTGGTGGTTGTTCATATTTTCAAATCTTTCACCTTAATGTTTTCTAATTATTCTAGGTTTCACAACGGGACCACGGTGACAGTATTGATGTGGACCTCCTGATCACCAGCATCCAGGAGCGTGGCCTGTTGTGGGACAGCCGTGACCCCCGGCACATGGACCAGGTGGTGTTGAGGCGTTTGTGGGTTGAAGTGGCAAAGTCGCTGTGGGATGGCTTTGAAAGCGCTTCAGGCACGAACAAAAGCAACTTTGGTGAGTATTGCTGATACGCCGTGCTGATACGCTGCTATGACCCATCATGCCAGGATAAACACAACCGTGTGTGATGCTATCAACGCCTTCAACTTTGCATCGCACACGGTTGTTTTATCCTTTTTAAATGCTAAATATGTAACCTTTTTTTTTCTTTGCATTCACAGTTAAAAAGTTGAGGACCAGATGGCGATCCATGAAGGACCGTTTCAATAAGGGGCTTCGTAATGAGGAGGAGCAAGCTCGGAGTGGTGCTGCTGCGGCCAAGTCTGTGCCCTATAAATACCACAGGGCATTACAGTTCCTAAGACCGGTCCTTGGCCGCCGACAGTAAGTATTTTGTCCACATACCATATTGCACAGCCACATTGTACATTGCCCAGCCACGTACATTGCGCATCCACATAGTATATTGCCAGGCCACTATATCGCAGCCACATAGTACACGTTCTAGCCACGTATCCACATAGTATGTTTCCCAGGCACATAGTGTATTGGCCATCCATGTAGTCAGCGTAGCATATTGGCCATCCACGTAACTTTCTCCCTAGTGGGATGGTATATTGCCCATTAGTAATTTTTTTGGTTAAGCGGGAGTCCTTGTAGTCCATGACAGGTTACGTTCTGAGTCAGGGTAGTTCTGATCGCAGGAATAATGATGACGTCTCGATCACATGATCCCAACGTCATGGCAGTTCCTGCGATCAGCGTTAACATGGCAGACATCAGCAAAGTAACTGTGTATATATATATATTTTTTTAAATGTTTTCTCTTGACTTTAAATTTTATACTATTTTTGCGGCATAGGCAGCGTCAAGAAATAGTTTTTGACAAGAAAAAATTTTTTGGCCGATGACAGTGGTATGCGGTCAAAAGGCTTTGGCAGCGTGAATGAGCATTCATTTTCTGCCGTTGGTATGTCCATGATTGTTATCGTCAGCCATAACGGTCAGCTGGCGATAACAATCAGCAATTTATTATAGGCCACACAGACTGAGAGACAGAGGATTGTAATGTATTGTTGTGTCATGTAATGTTAATTTTTTTATAGGAGTTGGCGTATGTGATTAATTATTAGGTTATTAATTGAAGACTAATCTTTCCCTTATCTTTTCACAGAACACACACCCTCGAGAACAGAACACCCTCGAGCGTGCTCGCCCATCTGGAGCGGAACTTCATGAATCGCCATCTGACCCGTCACAGCCATCCCACAGCGACAGCAGGCTTGCACCACCATCTGGAGAACCGGCAGCCGGTCCATCAGGTGTTCCCCTGGCCGAGGCCTCTGGCGCTCCTTCGTTCGGGAATTCCCTACAGCGCCAGCGGGCCTCGGACAGGCCAGCCATGCCCGAATTTTTGCATTTGAGCACGGTCTTCCAGAACTGTTTCAAGGCGCTGAGCGATAGAATGGACACTGCTCTGTCCAATATCGACCGGCGCCTTGAAAATATGGAATCCGAGCTCTCGAGGCCGGCCAAACATTTTTTTAGTGCCATTGCTAAGGGCATGGTGGAACACCTTACGCTGGAACTCCAGATTTCGGTGATGCAGGCCTGCAACACTGCCTATGTGAGGGCTCTGCAGCAGGCTCGGGTCATGCAGTCAGCGACTACAATGCCCGTAGTGCCGTCGCTGGCTAGCATGACTCCGACTCCTGCTGCAGAGCCACTCCAGCCACCCCACCCAGGTCCGCGTGCGGAGCGACGCCACCGCAGGCACCGTAACATTGTGCCGCCGACTCCTGCTCCTGCCAGGCCCTCATCCTCCCGTAGCCGTCATTCTGTGGGAGCTGCCGCGGGAGAACAGAGGAGGAAGCGAAGGAGGACACACACTGCGGCTCTGGCTGCTCCAATCATAGACTCCAACTTCGCGGCAGGGGTCTAGCCGCAGCAGGAGCAGCCAGGGCCATTCAAGAAACAGTGCAAGACTGGTTTTGCCTCCTCCCTCCCCTACAGAGGTTGCGGTTTCGTCGCCAGTGTACCCTGAGGAGGGCTTGGAATTGCTGTCGAGCCTACTGGACTCTGGCTCATCCTCATCCTCCTCTTCCTCTCCCCATTCCCAACCAGAGACTTACCACTCACCCATGGTAGCTGAGGTTGATACCCCCTAAGTTTATTTCCCCTTTTTTTTCCTGTTTCCCCAATAAAAATTGTTATTTTTAAAACAACAATATTTGTTCTTATTTTGCAGTATACTTCTCGGCAATTCACGCCGTGCGCCGTCTACACATATTTTGGGCTTCAAACACCTCATATATGCAATGTCAGACAGTATTTTTACAATTTTTATTTTGCCTTTTTTTGGGTGTCTCTCATTGCTGTATGAGGTGTTTACAAACACTAAAGGTACCTTCACACTTAAGCAACGCTGCAGCGAAACAGACAATGATGCAGATCGCTGCAGCGTCGCTATTTGGTCGCTGGAGAGCTGTCTGTGTGACAGCTCTCCAGCGACCAACGATGCAGAGGTCCCCGGGTAACCAGGGTAAACATCGGGTTGCTAAGCGCAGGGCCGCGCTTCCGATGTTTACCCTGGTTACCAGTGTAAAATTGTAAAAAGAAAAAATACATATACTCACAATCGCGTCCCCCGGCGTCCGCTTCCCTGCACTGACTGAGTGCCGGCCCGCTGGTCACGTCACCGCTGTGCTGTGCATTCACTTTACGGCCGGCACTCAGTCAGTGCAGGAAGCGGACGCCGGGGGACGCGAAGGCGAGTATATGTACTGTTGTTTTTTTTTACATTTAACACTGGTAACCAGGGTAAATATCAGGTTACTAAGCGCCGCCCTGCGCTTAGTAACCCAATATTTACCCTGATTACCATTGTAAAACATCGCTGGTATCGTTGCTTTGGCTGTCAAACACAACGATACACGGCGATCTGACAACCAAATAAAGTTTACTGTAACCAACGACCAGCGATATCACAGCAGGATCCTGATCGCTGCTGCCTGCCAAACTCAACGATATCGCTAGCCAGGACGCAGCAACGTCACGGATCGCTAGCGTTATCGTTTAGTGTGAAGGTACCTTAACTGTTATTGTATACATATAAGGTCAGTGCTCCGGGGGTTGCAATGGTCACATGGCAAAGTGTTGACACTATTTGAATCAGGATGTATTTCTGCATCCTGACTTCAATACTTAATGGAGCGAACAAGATGGGCTCCCTCGTTGGCAAACTGAACAGTTTCCAATAGCATATTGACATGGCTTCCTGGTGTGCAGTTGCCGATCTGCTTTTTTCCGGCACTGCATCCGCATGTTCCAAGGCTGTGTGAGTGGCACAACCCATGCACAACCGAAGCCTATTGGCCTCGCCATGGTGTGGTGCCAGTCACACTGCCGCGTCACATGCAGCTGTGTGGGGTGAAAATGTATTATCAGCAAGCGCGCTCATTGAAGCCGTGTTCCACATGAAACTAGTCTGCTATCTTGACAGTTTGCCTAGGAAGGAGAGAATCATGTTTGCTCAACTAGCGAACACACGGCCACGTGAACAAAAGTGTGGGGGTTTTGCAGACCATTTGGGAGCTGGTGATCACCAGAGTACATTTTGGGCGGTACACCGTTTTAGCGCAGTTGGTATAAATATGTTCTTTGAAGCAGTGTAGAAAACTTAGAACAATTTTTTATTAAACAACAACATTTTAAAATAAAGGGTTCCAAGTTTTTAGATCAGGCACATTACAGTAACAAACATTTATGAAGTATAGGTAGATGCAAAGTTTGACCTAACAAAACCAACCTAAACGGATGACATTTATTGCACATAATACTGGAGAATTAATTTATTATTATATTATATTTTTAGCACAGTCACAGTAGAGGTATTTATTGGTGTAGTTAAAACAAGAATACAGTCCAACAGTAACATTAACACTACACCATTTGATCTTGCCATGACACACGGCCAACATCTGAAACAAAATAGGCCGCAAAACGATCCCTCATCTGCGCAATTTCAACACTTGTCCTCAGAGGATGATCTTGGTAATCGGGCAATGGGTTGGCTATGGGTTCATCGAGTTCCACGTTCAGTCTCTCTTTGGCCATAATATAATTGTGGAGAACCACACAAGCCTTCACCACCTCATCCACTGTTTCAATTTTAAGATTAATGGCGGATCCTAATATACGCCATTTGGAGACAAGGATGCCAAAGGCGCACTCCACAGTCCTTCTGGCCCTGGACAGTCTGTAATTGAAAATCCTTTTTGTATGGTCCAAGCCCCGACTGGAGTAGGGTTTCAATAGGTTGGCAGACATTTGAAATGCCTCATCCCCAACCACAACAAATGGCATCGCAGGGCCTTCGGTGTGGGGAAGAGGTCGTGGCTGGGGGAAATTAAAATTGTTCCCATATAATTTTTGGCCCATATCCGACTCCTTAAAGGTCCATGAGTCATTTGCACGGCCAAACGCACCAATGTCCACTGCGAGAAACCTGCAGTCCGCACCTGCAATTGCCATGAGCACAGTTGAAAAGTATTTTTTATAATTAAAAAAAAGGGATCCACTTTTTGCAGGCTTGGTAATCCGTATGTGCTTTCCATCCACTGCGCCAATACAGTTCGGAAAAGAACACACTTGCTCAAATTTCTGGGCGTTGGCCTCCCAGATTTCACTTGTAGGGACGGGTAAAAATTCCTCCCGGAGATTATCCCACAAAGCGCGGCATGTGTCAGCAATAATTCCGGAAAGAGTGGAGACTCCAATCCTGAATTGAAAATGAAGGGATCTCAAGGTCTCTCCGGTAGCCAAGAAGATAAAGAAATTACATTAAAGTACATTGTAATTTATAAAAGTACATTGACCATACCAAACCCAAAAAAAATTTAAAAAAAAAGATAAACAAAGGGAAGAACATATCACAGTCATTCAAACAGCTACGTACCGTAGAGTCACCAGCAGCCGTTCCTCTGCGGAAATTGATCTCCGGAGCTGCGTGTCCTGCCTGCTAATGGCTCCTTCCACCCGACGCAGAAGATAGCGGAAGCTGTCCTGAGACATCCTGGTATACTCAAAATATTTTTCCAGGTTGTCATTGAGTTCGCCAAACAAGCAATGGTAGGCTCCACGGCTCTCCCGGACTTCCACGATAGGGTGTATCCAAAAGCGGCGACGACTCCATCTCCGTTTTTCCCTTTCCCTTTGATGAAAACAGGCGACAGCATAGGCATGAGCGAAGGCAAATTCCATCTCCATATCCATGTAGATACTGTCCATGGGACGCTCCATCATGAATACCAGCAAAATGGGAGGAATTCATCTCTGCCAGGGTATATATACACAATTACATTACACCAACCCTCTTCTAGCCATTGGTGGTCCTTATCTAGTGTGTAGACACAATTGTTTTTTGTTTTTGGGATGAAGAATGACTCACTGTAGGAAAAAGCATGCGTCTGGAAACGCAGCGTTTTTTGGTCAAAACGCAACTGCGTTTAAAAAAAACGCTGCGTTTTTCGACGCATGCGTTCAACGCATGCGTCGAAAAACCATGTGTTTCTATTGCGTTTTGATTGCGTCGTGCGTTGCGGCAACGACGCTGCGGCGCACACCGCAAATGTGAACATAGACTTACAGATAGGTATGCATGACGCATGGGGAAGTAGGCGGAGCCTAAGGAAAGAACCATGCTGCGACTGAAACGCTAACTGGAACCTAGCCTTATACCTGACTTTTCTTGCAAGTCAGACACACATATGTTCACGGGATCTCCAAGCTGCTCATGCCAGTTAAGCTCCACCCCTTTTGGAGGATTGGGGAGGGGAGACCAAAGAAACAACTTTCACTTTGCCCAATATAAAGATTGAGGAAAAACAAGTAGAGGAGGAACAAGACTGAGGAGCAACAAGTGCCCAAACAAGTAGGGGAGGAACATCTGTCCTCCTCTACAGCAGCAGCGTAGCGTTCTTTTCCTGCAAAGGCTCCTGTCACTCTGTTCAGGGACGTGACTGTAATAGAAGCCTCTCAGTAACTAATCAGTGCTTTCTTATACAACCAGGGAGAGCACTTATTGGAATATATTTAGTATCTGCCCAATCGTATCTGCACTTCTGTGCAGCACTGCGCGCAAAGTCATCATATGAAGACCTTCTCTTCGTAGTAGTTTTCTAAACCATTTGCTACCTTAACAAGCTGGCACCACCAAGGTCACACAAAATAGGCCTGTGAAACGTGTGGTTCCTGATGCTGTTCAACAATGCTTTACAAATGGATTCATCTTTAAAGGGAACCTGTCACCCCCAAAATCAAAGGCGAGCTAAGCCCACCAGCATCAGGGGCTTATCTACAGCATTCTGAAATGCTGTAGATAAGCCCCCGATGTATCCTGAAAGATGAGAAAAAGGTTAGATTATACTCACCCAGAATGCTGTAGATAAGCCCCTGATGCTGGTGGGCTTAGCTCACCTTCGATTTTGGGGGTGACAGGTTCACTTTAATACACACACCTGTACAAAAGTTACAGACTCAGAAAAACAGCGATGGTCATAAAATTATGGACTTGCCCAAAATGGGTTCACAATCTAGTTAGAAATGACAGCAGGTGTAGTAACGCAACAAGCAGTATATACATCATTTAATGTATAGTAAATGTTACTGAAGGTGCTTGGTGTTTCCAACAGTTTGATCTTCTGAGGTAGGGAAGATTCACCGAAGAGAGACACGAATGGGTGGAGTAAAGAATCTGGTGTCTGGAGATTACAGCAGATACAGTATGTATGCAGAGTTGTTATACGCCTTGTTATTTTGAGGAATTGTAACTACGGTATCTCCAGGTCATTTGGTAACCATTGAAGGGTTCAGCGTAGAGATGCGTTGGTTTGACAGCTGAAAAAAGATCGATGTGAGGTGTGCAAGTCTGAGGAGGAAGTTACAGCAGCCCAACTAGATATGATAATAATAATAATTTTTATTTATATAGCGCCAACATATTCCGCAGCACTTTACAATTAAGCGGGGACATGTACAGACAAATTCAATACTAGTTAAGACAATTTAAACAGTGACATTAGGAGTGAGGTCCCTGCTCGCAAGCTTACAATCTACAAGGAAATGGGGGGGACACAATAGGTGAAAAGTGCTTGTTATTTCAGGTCTGGCAATTATAGTAAATAAGGATTTTCATATAAAGCTGCATGATCCGGTCATCAGCCCGTGTGTTTAATCCCTTCACCCCGAAGCCTGTTTTCACCTAAGTGACAGGGCCAATTTTTACAATTCTGACCACTGTCACTTTATGAGGTCATAACTCTGAAACGCTTCAACGGATCCTGGTGATTCTGAGATTGTTTTCTCGTGACATATTGTACTTTATGATAGTGGTAAAACTTCTTCGATATGACTTGCATTTATTTGTGAAAAAAACAGAAATTTGTCAAAAATTTTGAAAATTTTTTAATTTTCAAACTTAGTTTTTATGCCCTTAAATTAGAGAGTTATATCACATAATATAGTTAATAAACAACATTTCCCACATGTCTGCTTTACATCAGCACAATTTTGGAAACAATTTTTTTTTGTTAGGGAGTTATGAGGGTTAAAAGTTGACCAACGATTTCTCATTTTTACAACAAAATTTGCAAAACCATTTTTTTTACGGACCACCTCACAATTGAAGTGACTTTGAGGGGTCTAAATGACAGAAAATGCCCAAAAGTGACACCATTCTAAAAACTGCACCGCTCAAGGTACTCAAAACCACATTCAAAAAGTTTATTAACCCTTCAGGTGCTTCACAGTAATTTTTGGAATGTTTTAAAAAAAAAATTGAACATTTAACTTTTTTCACAAATTTTTTACTTCAGATCCAATTTGTTTTATTTTTACCAAGGGTAACAGGAGATATTGGACCAAAAAAGTCGTTGTACAATTTGTCCCGAGTACGCCGATACCCCATATGTTGGGGTAAACCATTGTTTGGGCACATGGCAGAGCTCGGAAGGGAAGGAGCGCCATTTGACTTTTCAATGCCAAATTTGCTGGAATTGAGATCGGACACCATGTCGCGTTTGGAGAGCTCCTGATGTGCCTAAACAGTGGAAACCCCCCACAAGTGACACCATTTTGGAAAGTAGACCCTCTAAGGAACTAATGTAGATGTGTGGTGAGCACTTTGAAACTCCAAGTGCTTCACAGAAGTTTATAATGTAGAGCCGCAAAAAAAAAAATCATTTTTTTTTTCACAAAAAATGATATTTTCGTCCCAAATTTTTTATTTTCCCAAGGGTAACAGGATAAATTGGACCACAAAAGTTGTTGTGCAATTTGTCCTGAGTACGCCGATACTTCATATATGGGGATAAACCACTGTTTGAGCGCATGGCAGAGCTCGGAAGGGAAGGAGCACCGTTTGACTTTTCAATGCAAAATTGGCTGGAATTGAGATCGGAACCCATGTCACGTTTGGAGAGCCCCTGATGTACCTAAACAGTGGAAACCCCCCACAAGTGACCCCATTTTGGAAAGACCCCCTAAGGAACTTATCTAGATGTGTGGTGAGCACTTTTAACCCCCAATTGTTTCACTAAAGTTTAGAATGTAGCACCATGAAAATTAAAAAAAATCATTTTTTTCTTTCCACAAAATGATGTTTTAGCCCGCAATTTTTTTCCCCCAAGGGTAACAGGAGAAATTTGGCCACAAAAGTTGTTGTCCAATTTGTCCAGAGTACGCCGATACCCCATATATGGGGGGGAACCACTGTTTGGGCGCACGGCAGAGCTCGGAAGGGAAGGAGCGCCGTTTGGAATGCAAACTTAGATGAATTGGTCTGCAGGCATCACGTTGCATTTGCAGAGCCCCTGATGTACCTAAACAGTACAAACCCCCCACAAGTGACCCCATATTGGAAACTAGACCTCCCAAGGAACTTATCTAGATGTGTTGTGAGAACTTTGAACCAACAAGTGTTTCACTACAGTTTATAACGCAGAGCCGTGAAAATAAAAAATATTTTTTTTTCCACGAAAATATTTTAGCTCCCAAATTTTTATTTTCCCAAGGGTAACAGGACAAATTGGACCCCAAAAGTTGTCCAATTTGTCCTGAGAACGCTGATACCCCATATGTGGGGGGGGGAACCACTGTTTGGGTGCACTGGAGAACTCGGAAGGGAAGGAGCACTGTTTTAGTTTTTCAACGCAGAATTGGCTGGAGTTGAGATCGGATGCCATGTCGCGTTTGGAGAGCCTCTGATGTGCCTAAACAGTGGAAAACCCCAATTCTAACTGAAACCCTAACCCCAACCCTAACCTCAACCCTAGCCCTAACCCTAATGGGAAAATGGAAATAAATACATTTTTTAAAATTTTATTATTTTTCCCTAACTAAGGGGGTGATGAAGGGGGGTTTGATTTACTTTTATAGCGTCTTTTTTAGCGGATTTTTATGATTGGCAGCCGTCACACACTAAAAGACGCTTTTTATTGCAAAAAATAGTTTTTGCATCACCACATTTTGAGAGCTATAATTTATCCATATCTTGGCCCACAGAGGCATGTGAGGTCTTGTTTTTTGCGGGACGAGTTGACGTTTTTATTGGTACCATTTTCGGGCACATTACATTTTTTTTTTTTTTAATTCGTTTATTAATTTCAGAATAAACAAATAATGCACACATTAGCATGTATCATCATCAATTGTACCATCAGATACAAAAGGTCATAGAATATCATCATATCCAGAACTTACAGAGGTGATAAACTGTGCATGTTAAATCACTAGCATCTAAAATCTACCTACTATACAACTTTAACCGTTAACATTAAACAGTAAGTCGCCAAAAGAAAAAAAAAAAAAGAGTTGAATCCTACTCCACAAACGATGTCCCAGAACCACAAGCCCATCCTCCCGTGCATGTATCTAATCAGCGCAGACTACAGAGTATGATGAGAGGAGTTCCATCTACCCCAGATTTTTTCGAATTTACCTGGGCATCCTCTATTTTGGTACAGTGTTTTCTCATATGGGACGACCGAGTTCACCAAATCGATCCAAGCTCTGAGAGACGGGGAGGAACCACCCATCCACCTCAGCGCCAGTATCTTCCGTGCCAAGAAGAGCGTCTCTCTAAGAAAGATCCCAGTACAGTGATCCCAGGCCTCTGCATCCCACACCCCGAATAAGCAGGTCAATGGCTCAAGTGGAACAGGGATTGACAATAAAGATGTTAATAATGTCGTGACCTCTTTCCAATAGTGCGAGATTACCGGGCACCTCCAAATCATATGGATAAAATCTGCATCTTGTGCATGACATCGCAAGCAATCTGACGAATGGAGGCGACCCATTTTAAAGAGCCGCGTTGGGGTCAAATAGGTCTGATATATAATATATAGCTGGGTCATCCTGTTATTAACTGAAGGAGAAACTTTAGTTGGAGACTCTAGAATATCTTCCCATTCCTCTCCCATTGTATCGGGAAGAAGTCTCTCCCATTTCTTTTTAAGAGAGCTAATAGTGGATCCATCTCCCACGGACAACAAATATGTATATAAAGAGGAAAGGAGTCCCTGAGGGCCTTGTGAGTTGAGAATGCCTATTAGAGGTAGAGATGAGATCGCTCGACCCGCACCCACATTTCGCATATGTGATTGGAAAGCTGACCTTAGCTGTAAATAACGGAAGAATTGGGATCTTGGAATATTGTAAGTATCCCGTAATTGTTCGAAGGATACAAAAACCCCTTGGTCATGTACATTGCCCACTGAAAGAACACCGTATGAGATCCAGAACTCAGTAGATGGGTGATTTAGTAGTTCTGGGAAATAACTATTATGCCATAGTGGCATTTCAGCTATTACATCTACAAATGTGATAACTTTTTTGATCTGTCTCCATATCAATCTCGCCAGTCGAAGCAAAGGCAGCAAACGAGGAGCATTGACTCTCTCTGTTTCCAGAAATCCCAATGGGCAGTCAATCCGGGCAGAGTGAAGTAAATGGCTCTCTGAATTAGGTATAGAGTTATTAGGCATCCATTTGCTTAATGCCTTGGCCTGTCCGGCAAGATAGTACAGATAAAAGTCTGGCAAAGCCGCCCCACCCCCCCTTTTTGGTCTCTGTAAAGTAGATAGTTTAAGTTTGGGTCTAGTCTTTCCCCATATAAAGGATGTGGTTAGGGAATTTAAATTTGCGAAGAAAGACTTGGGTATTGGCACTGCACTGTGTTGGAGGCAATAATTAAGTTTGGGGAGTAATATCATTTTAATTAGATTAATGCGGCCTGCAACAGAGAGCGGGAGTTTGCTCCAGGCTATAAATTTAGATTTGACCAGGTCCAATAGTGGATAAATGTTAAGTTGTAGGTCTAGCCGACTATATTGGGACATATGAATACCCAGATACTTGAAACTGGAGACTACAGGTAACGATGAGAGGTTTTCGAGACAGGGCATCGGAGCATGAGACAGAGGCATTAGGGTAGATTTGTCCCAATTTATATAGAGACCAGAGACTTTACTAAATTTGTCGATGGTCGTTATTACTTGCGGTAACGTTTCTTCTATTTTATCCATAAATATAATCATGTCATCGGCATAAAGACCAATGGTATCCACACGATCCGCAATATTAATTCCTTTGATATCTATAGAGGACCTTATACGTATTGCTAACGCTTCTATCGCGAGGGCAAAGAGAGCCGGGGACAGAGGACATCCTTGACGGGTTCCTCTGTGCAAAGTAAAAGAATCAGAGATAGAGTTATTCACAATTACCCGTGCCCTAGGATTCCTATATAGCGTATCTATCCCTCTAATAAATTTATCCCCAAAACCGTATCTCTGTAGGCATGCGGAAAGGAAAGACCATTCAAGAGAGTCGAATGCTTTGGCTGTATCTAGTGACGCCAGTGCCCAGTTATTGTCCAATTCTAAAGAGCTATACTGAATCACTGATTGGACCCGTCTAATATTGATGGAGGTACTCTTCCCGGGCATAAAGCCAGTTTGATCTGGGTGTATAAGGTCTAGTATGATCATATTTAGTCTGGTGGCCAAGATTTTAGTGAAGATCTTATAATCTACATTCACCAATGATATGGGGCGATATGACCCACATTCCAGGGGGTCCTTTCCCTCCTTCTTAAGTACAATAATATTTGCATCGTAAAAGGTTTCAGGCATAAACTCTCCCTCCCATATACCCTGGAGCACCTTCAATAAATGTGGTGCCAGATGGCTCCGATATTTTTTATAGAACTCAGCGGGAAACCCGTCAGGTCCAGGGGCCTTCCCGGAAGCCATGTCCATTATAGCATGTTCCACTTCCTCTAGAGTAAACTCGGCCTCCATAAAGGCCTGTTGGGTTGGACTCAGTGAGGGGAATGCTATGTCTGATAAATAGTCCACACATTCAGGGATACCAAAACCACCATCAGATTTGTACAATGACTTATAGTAATTACAAAAACATTGAAGAATCTCTTCAGTTGAGGATACCAACGAACCATCAGGTGCCCGAATCTGTAATACTGTATTAGAGGTATTATGTTGGCGTACTAAAAAGGCTAGGAGTGTACTGGCCTGATTCCCCAATTCGAAATAGGATTGACGGGTAAAATATAGTTTGCGTTTCGATTTAGTGTCTATATGTTGGGTATATAATCTTTGGGAAGTAAGCCATTCCACCCTGTTACCACTGGTCTGATTGGCCACATAGGCGGCCTCCGTATCCCTCAGTCGCCGCTCCATCTCATCATCCTCCCCCGCCGTCACCCTTTTAATGTAGGAAATTGTGGAAGACAGACATCCCCGTAAGTATGCCTTTAGAGTGTCCCAGAACAGATTAAGATTCGAGGGGTCTGGGTGAGTAGAGACAAAACAGCTCAACTGATCAACCGTTCTATCACTAGAATCTATCAGCTTCAACCAGAAGGGATTCAATTTCCAAGGTATATAGTTGTTTGGCTGACCGTATTTAAATTTGAGAATGATTGGACTGTGATCTGATATCCCCCTATTACCATGTTCGATATTATCTACCCATAATGCCAGATCACTAGATCCAAATATGTAATCTATGCGAGATAGAGACTGTCTAGTTGACGAATGACAGGTATATTCTTTTATTTCAGGGTGGCGTTCCCTCCATAAATCCAACCATCCGCTATTACTCATAAATAGTGCCAATTGAGAGGGGGATTGAGGAGAAGGTCCTCCAAACGTCCCCCCGTCTAGTCTCAATCTGTCTTTAAAATTATCCATAACCAAGTTAAAATCTCCCATACAAATAACACTAGCATTAGGATAATTTAGGGAGAAACCCATTGCCATGCGGAGAATCGATATACTAGCCGGGGGTGGGTTATAAACACATAGTATCACATATTCTCGCGTATTAATAAAGGCATGTACAAAAACAAAGCGACCTTCGGGATCACGTCGTGCTTCCCTAGCCTCCCACCTAACATTTCTATGTATCAACAGAGAGACCCCTCTGGAGTAACTGGTATGGAATGCATGAAGGGACCACTGCACCCACGGCTTTTGTATACATTTAACTGTGTCCCTGGTCAGATGTGTCTCTACAAGGGCTACAATATGGGGATGATACCTTTTAATCTGAGAGAATACCCTGATTTTCTTACGGGGGGTTTTAATACCCCGTATATTCCATGTCATAAATATAATCTCAGACCCCATATCCACGCCTAAAAAAAAGAATAACATACATCGCAATTCGGGCAGGGATCAGGAACATCACGTAGAGCACAAAATTATCATTGGCGACTAGCAAACATATCAAACAGTCAAAACTGGTGTAAAAACCCAAACAAAACAAAACTCGAACAGTGGAGGAGTACAATCTTACACTCCTACAGTCAGATAGAAAAGGGGATACCCTCACTGGAACCAGCGTCCGGTATTGTAGATTAGCTCAGCACCAATACGGAGAGCTCCAATTTATGTTGCCATGGAGTAAGGAGAGCAGCTTAGGAGTTCGGCACACTGGACCCCTTATATGACCGCAACCATTCGGTTGCCTCCGCCGGATCAGTAAAGAACAGGGAGGAGCCTTCATGGACAATGCGGAGCCGAGCCGGATAAAGCATGGAGTAGATGATGTTCTTATCCCTGAGCTGCTTTTTAACTTCCACAAATCGGACTCGCTGCTTTTTAAGTTCCATAGAAAAGTCCGGGAAGATTGAGATAGTAGCATTATTAAATTTAATGGAGCTCCTCTGCCTCGCCAAGCGAAGGATCGCATCTCTGTCTCTGCAGTTGAGGAGACGCGCCAAGAAGGGCCGAGGTGGGGTTCCGGGGGGTAGAGGTCTCGTTGGGACCCGATGGGCCCGCCCCACGGAAAATGTTGAGGAGAATCCATCTCCCAGAGAGGTTCTAAGCCAGTCCTCTATAAATTGCTCAGGTTGCTGACCCTCCGAGCGTTCTGGTAGGCCAATAATGCGAATGTTATTGCGGCGCAGCCTGTTTTCCAGGTCATCTGCCTTTTGCTTCCAAGCATTCACAGAGCCGACGGCTTTCGAGAGCTTAGCCTCCATTGGGGTAATGGTGTCCTCTATCTGAGACACTCTTGTTTCAACCTCAGAGATACGCCCTCTCATAGCCTGCATATCATGTCGCAGGCGGCCCACTTCAGTATGTACGTCTTCTATTTTCTCAGTGAGAGAGGACCTAGTGAGGGATATAGCTTGCATCAATTGCTCAGATGCTTGCTTAAGAGTTAGTTCGCCTTGTTCCCTTTCCTCATTACTGTCAGAAGGGCGATTTTTGCGTTGATTCTGTGAGGAGTTATTTCTGAGGGTACGTACACTGTCAGGAGTATCGTCTCTGGCATATTTCTTTACCTTTTCAGCAGCCCCCCCTCCTTTAGAAGAATGCATGGCGATTAACAAAAGGCCCCCACAAAAGGATCAAGCTTATGGTTATGGCAGTCTATTCTCCAATAGCAGGGCAGAGTCAAACTAGGATATACCTCAAAGAGGCAGCCAGGCAGGGAATCACCAAGTATGAACAGGAGCAGCAGCTAAGAATTTATCAGGCACAGAGTCCCAGAGCAGCCCACAGCCCCCACAGGCAAAACAGCAGGGAGGGGGGATAATCCCTCCAAAGTTATGGCGCAGACAGGAGCTCGTCTAACAAGGGGGGTGCAGGGCCCAATTTTCCAGGGCACACGCCGCACCACCCCTCTATTAATGCAGGGTGTTGGCTCACCTCCTGAGCTGCACCGCAGCTGTATAGTATAGCGCCGCTCTCCTTGCTGTTGGAGTGCGCGCTGTAATAATGGCTGCAGCCTTTCTAGGGACCGCCCGCCGCCCGGACCCGGCACCTGTTCCTCTCCTCGGTGACTCACTGCGTCCCCGCTGTATGCTGATGTTCGGGAAATGCACCCGGCCACGGCCGCCGCCGGCGCTGTGTCTTTCCCGCCGCCGCTGTGTCCTTCCCGCCGAAGCCGCACTCAAAGATGGCCGCCGCAGCTCAGAGACTCCGTCGCTCGTTCAGGGCGCCGCTGCCACCGGCGTCCTGGGGCTCCAAAGTCGCCGTTCAAGGGGGTTACCGGGCTCCCGGGGTCCAGAGGTATCGCTCCAGCCGGTGCAGACCGCAAATCAGGGGGATTAAAGGCAGGATTAGAACCAGGATAGCAGGAGCCTCCAGAAGGTGCGTCTTCCCTCACAGCTTACATAGCCACGCCCCACATTACATTTTTTGATCGCTTTTTATTCCGATTTTTGGGAGGCGGAATGAATACAAACCAGCAATTCCTGAAATTCTTTTAGGGGGGGGGGCGTTTATACCGTTCCACGTGTGGTAAAATTGATAAAAGCAGCTTTATTCTTCAGGTCAGTACGATTACAGCGATACCTCATTTATATAAATTTTTTATGTTTTGGTGCTTTGACACAATAAAAACTATTTTATATAAAAAATAATTGTTTTTGCATTGCTTTATTCTGAGAGCTATAACTTTTTTATTTTTCTGCTGATGACGCTGCATTGCGGCTTTTTTTTGCGGGACAAGATGACGTTTTCAGCAGTACCATGTTTGTTTATATGTTATTCCACTTTTTGTTGACCTGTATGATAATAAAGCGTTGTTTTTTGCCTTGTTTTTTTATTTGCGGTGTAAACTGAATGGGTTAACTAGTGGGATACTTTTATAGAGCGGGTCGTTACGGACGCGGCGATACCAAATGTGTACTTTTATTGTTTTTTTTTTATTTACATAAATAAATGGATTTATTGGGACATTTTTTTTTTTCCTTTATTTGGGGATTTTTTTTTTTTTTTTTACTTTCTACCATTATCCCAGGGTAGGACATCACTGTATTAGATCAGATCGCTGTTCTGACACTGTGCATAGCACCGTGTCAGATCAGTGATCTGACAGGCAGTGCAGGAGGCTTTCCGGCGCCTGCTCTGAGCAGGTGCCGGCTAGCCACCTCACTTCATGACCTGGAAGGAGTCCCGCGGCCATCTTGGATCCGGGGACTCCTTCCGGATCACCGGAGCATCGCGTTGCTCCGGTGGGAGAGCGCAGGGAGCCCCTGTCCCTGCGCGATCCCCCTCTATGCTGCTGTCAGTACTGACAGCAGCATCAGAGGGGTTAAATGCCCGCGATCGGCGCTAGCGCCGATCGTGGGCATTGCTACGGGGTGTCAGCTGTCATATACAGCTGACACCCGCACCCGATCACCACGGCGCTCAGCGCGAGACCGCGGTGATCGGTGCGCCGTACTAGTACTGCGGCTGGCACAATTGCAGTTGCTGCAGCGCTGTACTAGTACGGCGCATGGCTCGAAGGGGTTAAGTGCAATAGTCAAGTATCAAGTGCAGTTATCGTGTGCATGGATGGTGTGGAGACAGATGAATAGTAGGGTGCAGATTCAGAGTATTATTTGGGCAAAGTTAGTTTACAGAGTAGTTGATGTGGTAGGCTTGTTTGAAGAGATGGTTTTCCAAGCGTTCTTGAATAGGTCAGGGCTAGGTATCAGTCTGATCGTCTGGGGAAGTGCATTCCAGAGAGCTGGCGCAGCACGAGAGAAGCCTTGGAGACGGAGGTGCGAGGTTCGGATTACAGGGGATGTTAAGGTACCTTCACATTAAGCGACGCTGCAGCGATAGCGAGGATGCCGATCGCTGCAGCGTCGCTGTTTGATCGCTGGAGAGCTGTCACACAGACCGCTCTCCAGCGACCAACGATGCCGAGGCCCCCGGGTAACCAGGGTAAACATCGGGTTGCTAAGCGCAGGGCCGCGCTTAGTAACCCGATGTTTACCCTGGTTACCAGCGTAAAATGTAAAAAAAACAAACAGTACATACTTACATTCGCGTCCCCCGGCGTCCGCTTCCTGCACTGACTGAGCGCCGGCCCTAACAGCAGAGCGGTGACGTCACCGCTGTGCTGTACTTTCACTTTCACTTTACGGCGCTCAGTCAGTGTGGGAAGCGGACGCCGGGGGATGCGAAGGTGAGTATGTACTGTTTGTTTTTTTTACATTTTACACTGGTAACCAGGGTAAACATCGGGTTACTAAGCGCGGCCCTGCACTTAGTAACCCGATGTTTACCCTGGTTACCAGTGTAAAACATCGCTGGTATCGTTGCTTTTGGTGTCAAACACGACGATACACGCCGGTCTGACGACCAAATAAAGTTCTGAACTTTGTTCAACGACCAGCGATATCACAGCAGGATCCTGATCGCTGCTGCGTGTCAAACTAAACGATATCGCTAGCCAGGACGCTGCAACGTCACGGATCGCTAGCGATATCGTTTAGTGTGAAGGTACCTTTAGTCTTAGGTCATTTGTATTACAGAGGGCACGTGTAGGGCGATAGACAGAGATGTGAGAGGAGATATAAGGTGGTGCAGAACTGTGGAGAGCTTTGTGGGTGAGAGAGAGGAGTTTATACTGGACCCTGTAGCGAATGGGTAGCCAGTGTAATGACTGGCACAAGATGGAGGCATCGGTGAAGCGGCTGTACAGAAATATGACTCTGGCTGCCGCATTCAGGATGGATAGAGAGGAGAAAGTTTGGTAAGAGGGAGACCGATCAGAAGAGTTGCAGTAGTCCAGACGAGTATGAATGATGAGCTAAATCCAAAACTGAACAAATTTAAATATTCTACACCAGAGGTGTCAAACTGCATTCCTCGAGGGCCGCCAACAGGTCATGTTTTCAAGATTTCCTTGTATTGCATAGGTGATAATTTAATCACCTGCACAGAATGATTCCAGCACCTTGTGGAATGCTAAGGAAATCCTGAAAACATGACCTGTTGGCGGCCATCGAGGAATGCAGTTTGACACCTCTGTTCTACACTGATCGACCTAATCACACTGGCGTTTAGTTTAGTTTTTCAATTCCATGATAGAAACTAAAAAATATAACTCCTGCAAGAAATTAATGATTGAAGGAATTTTACCAAGATTGAAAGGTATCCCCTATACATGGGATTAGGGATAATTTACGATAGCTGGGGATTCAAACACTGGGACACCCAGTGATCCAGAGAACAGAATCTTTTCTGAATGGAGTGCTGAACCTTAACCCCTTCCTGACATCAGACGTACTATCCCGTCGAGGTGGGGTGGGCCCGTATGACCGCCGACGGGATAGTACGTCATCACCGATCAGCGGCGCTCACGGGGGGAGCGCGGCCGATCGCGGCCGGGTGTCAGCTGCATATCGCAGCTGACATCCGGCACTATGTGCCAGGAGCGGTCACGGACCGCCCCCGGCACATTAACCCCCGGCACACCGCGATCAAACATGATCGCAGTGTACCGGCGGTATAGGGAAGCATCGCGCAGGGAGGGGGCTCCCTGCGGGCTTCCCTGAGACCCCCGGAGCAACGCGATGTGATCGCGTTGCTGCGAGGGTCTCCTACCTCCTTCCTGGCTGCAGGTCCCGGATCCAAGATGGCCGCGGCATCCGGGTCCTGCAGGGAAGGAGGTGGCTTACCGAGTGTCTGCTCAGAGCAGACACTTGGTATGCCTGCAGCCCTGCACAGCAGATCGTCGATCTGGCAGAGTGCTGTGCACACTGCCAGATCAATGATCTGTGATGTCCCCCCCTGGGACAAAGTAAAAAAAAAATTTTTCCACATGTGTAAAAAAAAAATAAAAAAAATTCCTAAATAAATAATAAAAAAAAAATATATTATTCCCATAAATACATTTCTTTATCTAAATAAAAAAAACAAAACAATAAAAGTACACATATTTAGTATCGCCGCGTCCGTAACGACCCAACCTATAAAACTGCCCCACTAGTTAACCCCTTCAGTAAACACCGTAAGAAAAAAAAAAAAAAAACGAGGCAAAAAACAACGCTTTATTACCATACCGCCGAACAAAAAGTGGAATAACACACGATCAAAAAGACTGATATAAATATCCATGGTACCGCTGAAAACGTCATCTTGTCCCGCAAAAAACAAGCCGCCATACAGCATCATCAGCAAAAAAATAAAAAAGTTATAGTCCTGAGAATAAAGCGATACCAAAATAATTATTTTTTCTATATTTTAGTTTTTATCGTATAAAAGCGCCAAAACATAAAAAAATGATATAAATGAGATATCGCTGTAATCGTACTGACCCGACGAATAAAACTGCTTTATCAATTTTACCAAACGCGGAACGGTATAAACGCTTCTCCCAAAAGAAATTCATGAATAGCAGGTTTTTGGTCATTCTGCCTCACAAAAATCGGAATAAAAAGCGATCAAAAACGGTCACGTGTCCGAAAATGTTACCAATAAAAACGTCAACTCGTCCCGCAAAAAACAAGACCTCACATGACTCTGTGGAGCAAAATGTGGAAAAATTATAGGTCTCAAAATGTGGAGACGCAAAAACTTTTTTGCTATAAAAAGCGTCGCTGGTTTCACACTTGCGTTTTTGTCTGCAGCGTTTTTTGCACAAAAAAACGCATGCGTTTTTTCCCTATATTTAACATTGAAAACGCATGCGGTTTTTTTGTACGCGTTTGGTCGCGTTTTCAAACGCATGCGGTTTTTTTCTGCATGCGTTCATTTTCAGAAATACAACCTGCAGTATTTTCTTGCGTTTTTAAGCACATGCGTTTGTTTGCGTTAAAAACGCATGCATTTTTATCGAAAAAAAAAAGAAAACACACTGAAAAGCCACCCACCACCATCAAGGTGATAAAGGGATCCAAACCCTAACCCTAACTCTACCCCTAACCTCACCCCTAACCGTTTAATGAACATTTTCTGACAGTCATAGTGCCACGTATTTCAGTGCCACGTATTTCAGTGCCATGTATTTCAGTGCCACGTATCACGTATTTCAGTGCCACGTGTTTCAGTGCCACGTATTTCAGTGCCACGTATCACGTATTTCAGTGCCACATATTTTAGTGCCACGTATTTCAGTGCCACGTATTTCAGTGCCACGTATTTCAGTGCCACGTATTTCAGTGCCACGTATCACGTATTTCAGTGCCACGTGTTTCAGTGCCACGTATTTAAGTGCCACGTATCACATTTCAGTGCCACGTATTTCAGTGCCACGTATTTCAGTGCCACGTATTTAAGTGCCACGTATTTAAGTGCCACGTATTTAAGTGCCACGTATTTAAGTGCCACGTATTTCAGTGCCACGTATTTCAGTGCCACGTATTTCAGTGCCACGTATCACATATTTAAGTGCCACGTATTTAAGTGCCACATATTTAAGTGCCACGTATTTAAGTGCCACGTATTTCAGTGCCACGTATTTCAGTGCCACGTATCACGTGTTTCAGTGCCACGTATTTAAGTGCCACGTATCACATATTTCAGTGCCACGTATTTAAGTGCCACGTATTTAAGTGCCATGTATTTAAGTGCCACGTATTTAAGTGCCACGTATTTCAGTGCCACGTATCACGTATTTCAGTGCCACGTGTTTCAGTGCCACGTATTTAAGTGCCACGTATCACGTATTTCAGTGCCACGTATTTCAGTGCCACGTATCACATATTTCAGTGCCACGTATTTAAGTGCCACGTATTTCAGTGCCACGTATCACGTATTTCAGTGCCACGTGTTTCAGTGCCACGTATTTAAGTGCCACGTATCACGTATTTCAGTGCCACGTATTTCAGTGCCACGTATTTCAGTGCCACGTATTTCAGTGCCACGTATTTCAGTCACGTTTAGGGTTAGGGGTAGGGTTAGGGCTAGGGTTGGAGGTAAAGTTAGGGTTGGGGCTAAAGTTAGGGTTTGGATTACATTTACGTTTGGATTAGGGTTGGGATTAGAATTATGGGTGTGTCAGGGCTAGGGGTGTGGTTAGGGTTACCGTTGGGATTAGGGTTAGGGGTGTGTTTGGGTTAGGGTTTCAGGTAGAATTGGGGAGTTTCCACTGTCCAGGCACATCAGGGGCTCTCCAAGCGCGACATGGCGTCCAATCTCAATTCCAGCCAATTCTGCGTTGAAAAAGTAAAACAGTGCTCCTTCCCTTCCGAGCTCTCCCGTGCGCCCAAAAAGGGGTTTACCCCAACATATGTGTTATCAGCGTACTCGGGACAAATTGAACAACAACTTCTGGGGTCCAAGTTCTCTTGTTATCCTTAGGAAAATAAAAATTTGGGGGGCTAAAAATCATTTTTGTGGGAAAAAAAAGATGTTTTATTTTCACGGCTCTGCGTTATAAACTGTAGTGAA
The DNA here is from genome assembly GCF_051348905.1 of Ranitomeya variabilis. Lineage (NCBI taxonomy): Eukaryota > Metazoa > Chordata > Amphibia > Anura > Dendrobatidae > Ranitomeya > Ranitomeya variabilis. Next base: position 440,971,359 of record NC_135235.1, on the reverse strand, counting down.
ACACTTGGGGGTTCAAAGTTCTCACAACACATCTAGATAAGTTCCTTGGGAGGTCTAGTTTCCAATATGGGGTCACTTGTGGGGGGTTTGTACTGTTTGGGTACATCAGGGGCTCTGCAAATGCAACGTGACGGCTGCTGACCAATCCATTTAAGTCTGCATTCCAAATGGCGCTCCTTCCCTTCCGAGCTCTGTCATGCGCCCAAACAGTGGTTCCCCCCCCACATATGGGGTATCAGCGTACTCAGGACAAATTGGAAAACAAATTTTGGGGTCCAATTTATTCTGTTACCCTTGTAGAAATACAAAGCTGGGTGCTACAAAAATCATTTTTGAGAAAAAAAATTAAAATTATTTTCACGGCTCTGCGTTATAATCTGTAGTGAAACACTTGGGGGTTCAAAGCTCTCAAAACACATCTAGATAAGTTCCTTAGGGGGTCTACTTTCCAAAATGGTGTCACTTGTAGGGAGTTTCAATGTTTAGGCACATCAGGGGCTCTCCAAATGCAACATGGCGTCCCATCTCAATTCCAGTCAATTTTGCATTGAAAAGTCAAATGGCGCTCCTTCCCTTCCAAGCTCTGCCATGCGCCCAAACAATGGTTTACACCCACATATGGGGTATCAGCGTACTCAGGACAAATTGGCCAACATTTTTTGGGGTCCAATTTCTTCTCTTACCCTTGGGAAAATAAAAAATTGGGGGCGAAAAGATCATTTTTGTGAAAAAATATGATTTTTTATTTTTACGGCTCTGCATTATAAACTTCTGTGAAGCACTTGGTGGGTCAAAGTGCTCACCACACATCTAGATAAGTTCCTTAGGGGGTCTACTTTCCAAAATGGTGTCACTTGTAGGGAGTTTCAATGTTTAGGCACATCAGGGTCTCTCCAAACGCAACATGGCGTCCCATCTCAATTCCAGTCAATTTTGCATTGAAAAGTCAAATGGCGCTCCTTCCCTTCCAAGCTCTGCCATGCGCCCAAACAATGGTTTACACCCACATATGGGGTATCAGCGTACTCAGGACAAATTGTACAACAACTTTCGGGGTCCATTTTCTCCTGTTACCCTTGGTAAAATAAAACAAATTGGAGCTGAAATAAATTTTGTGTGAAAAAAAGTTAAATGTTCATTTTTATTTAAACATTCCAAAAATTCCTGTGAAACACCTGAAGGGTTAATAAACTTCTTGAATGTGGTTTTGAGCACCTTGAGGGGTGCAGTTTTTAGAATGGTGTCACACTTGAGTATTTTCTATCATATAGACCCCTCAAAATGACTTCAAATGAGATGTGGTCCCTAAAAAAAAATGGTGCTGTAAAAATGAGAAATTGCTGGTCAACTTTTAACCCTTATAACTCCGTCACAAAAAAAAATTTTGGTTCCAAAATTGTACTGATGTAAAGTAGACATGTGGGAAATGTTACTTATTAAGTATTTTGCGTGACATATGTCTGTGATTTAAGGGCATAAAAATTCAAAGTTGGAAAATTGCAAAATTTTCAAAATTTTCGCCAAATTTCCATTTTTTTCACAAATAAACGCAAGTTATATCGAATAAATTTTACCACTAACATGAAGTACAATATGTCACGAGAAAACAGTGTCAGAATCACCAAGATCCGTCAAAGCGTTCCAGAGTTATAGCCTCATAAAGGGACAGTGGTCAGAATTGTAAAAATTGGCCCGGTCATTAACGTGCAAACCACCCTTGGGGGTGAAGGGGTTAACAAAAATCCTTTAAATACAAACAAAATTAAAATGGTTTATTGTTGGTTAGAGTTGCCACATGTTATTAGAGGACCAGAATGAGTGACTTGTCAGAATGTAGTTAGTTTGTCTATGGTCCCGGCCTAAAGAATGCTTTACTGTTGACACAGGACTTATAGTAAAGCTCACCCTTTCTTCTCCAGAAAAATCAGTCTGCCAGATTTCACAAAGAGGACTTCATCTGCAAAAATAACACTACCACAGTCATCTACAGCCCTGTATTTCCTGCAGAATGGCCATCTGCCCTTGATATTTCTTGATAAGCAGTGGCTTCAACGTCCTTCTTGACATCAGATCAGTTTCTAAAAGCCTTTGCTTCACTGTGCATGCAAGATGCACCACCATTTTCCTACCTGCCTCTGCACTGGAGTTGAACTGAAGCCATAGCTGAACCTGGTTTAGGAGAAGGTCTGGCACTTTCTTGGGCACGCTAAAGCCTTCTGCAAAGCAATAAACTTCTCTTTTTCAAGTTAGGCTGGGTTCACATTGCGTTAACAGCAGCCCGTTCAACACATGCGTTAACGGGCTGCTGTTAACGCAAGCGCCGATATGTCGTCGCGCTAGCAGTGACGGACCCGGAAAGCCCGCGTCCCAGGGTCCGTCAATCAATGACGGCACATCGCTAGCGCATTCCCACAATGGGCGTGTGCTAGCAATGAGTCCGACATTGGACTAAATGGCGGCATTAATGGACTGTTACACTGCGGTGTAACGTAGTCAGTCTGATGGACGCCAAAAACGTAATGTGAACCTGGCCTAAGTTGATTTAGAAGCAATCTTACAAACCGCACTGTTCTTGCCTGTAAAGCCCTTTTGATGCAATGCAATGACAACAGTACTTTTCTTTTTTTTGGGGGGAATAACCATGGCTAACAGAAAAAGACAATTATTTCACCCACCGTTTAAAGGGAACCTGTCATGTCAAAAAACACTATTAAACTGTAGATATGGGGTTAATCTGCATGTTAACGTTCTGAACCTGTCTGGCGCTGGCACCTAGACCCACGCAGCCGAAAGGAAATTACCGTATATACGCCGAGATTTTCAGCACATTTTTTGTGCTTAAAACGCCCCCCTCTGCTTATACACGAGTCATTGCCAGCGAGATGGGTGGGGGTGTGGAAGACATCATACTCACCCTCCTGGTGTCATCGCTGCATTTCAGTCCCTGCAACTCGGGCGCCAGCATCTCTCTTCCTGTGCTGAGCGGTCACGTGGTACCGCTCATTAAAGTAATGAATATGCACCCGACTGCACTCCCATAGGCGTGGAATGCATATTCATTACGTTAATGAGCGGTTTCACTGACCGCTCAGCACAGGACAGAAGTCAGAAAGAGATGCCAGCGCCCGAGATGCAGGGACTGATATGCAGCGCCAGGAGGGTGAGTAGGACTGGGGGAGGGTGAGCCATGCTATATTCACCTGTCCCCGTTCCACCGCTGCGCTGTGTCTTCCGGGTCTTCTGGCTGTGATATTCAGGTCAGAGGGCACGATGACTTGGTTAATGCGCGCCCTCTGCCTGATCAGTCACTGCAGAGAGCCACCGACGCTGAGGAGCAGCGACGAGAGTTGAGTATGTAATTTTTTTATTTTATGTTTTTAAATCGCAGGGGCATATTTTAATATGGA